>NC_056755.1:3943750-4246923 GCF_018687715.1 Carya illinoinensis | reverse complement strand
TCACTTTTGTTGCCTCGGTACTCACGTAACTTCCATAGCCATCTCCGCAAATTAAAAAATGTGATGAGGTGGTTTGAGTTATAAATAAAAATATTTTAAGAGTCTTGTTGAAATAAGTTTAATTTTTAATATTGAGAGGAATTTAATTTTTTAAATTAAAATATATAAATTAGGTTGAGATATATTTAATTTTTTATAAAAAATTAAAAAATAAGCGAATCTTAATAATAATTAATTTAAAATAAATTAAATTTAATTGAATATCCATAGCCAGAATCGAAAAAATCAAACGCAGATTCGATTAGATCATACGACCGACTTGACCGCACAATCCTCGTGAGAGTGCCACAAGTGCTTAACATTGGGATTCAGCATGATCAAAACTATATATGTTGTTTAAGAGTAATTATTGTTAAAAGAATCTATGGAAATCATGGTCCAACCTGAGACATATATTAATCAAATGGTCTTTTCATTTTTATTTTTTAAACGTTAGAAAAATATAAATTTATAAAGTGAATTTTATTTAATGTTATTTTTTTATAAGAAATTATTTATAGTCGTAAATTGTGTAAGTATCATGTAATTTTATTTTAAAAAAAGTGAGTAAATATATTACTCAGATAAAAGAAATTAATTTTTTAATAATAGATTTCAATTTTTTTTAAAAAAATCTACAAAATTTATACATTTCATAATGAAGAAATTCATGAGTCCAACTTATATCATAAAATCGATTAAAAAAGAGAGATTTGTTCCAACTTTATAAACATACTCAAGACATTATCTATAAGTAATTTGAGATTTATTACTTACCAATTTTTCTCATGAGGTTAATTTTTTCTGATCTTTGTTATTGGATAATTTGGCTTGTGACATGTTTTAATAATATAAAAAAATTTATAGATTAATTCTTTTAATAAAACTGATTTAAAGATAAAAATTTATTTCAACTTTATAAATATATCTTAAATCTTATTTATAGATAACGTAAGATATATTCCTCGATACACAACTGTTGTACGTGGAATTTGGCTTTTGACTTTTGAGACTCTGAATTTGAATAAGAAATTGAAATGATTTATTTTTATTTTTTTTTCCAAGGAGACAGTGCGCTTGACGCATCGTGCAGATGTAACATAGCGCGTGGGGTTACAGATAACTTTGAATTCATAAAGAGCAAAACGCGGGTCCCCACGTAACAAACGCAAAGTAGGAGCCTTTTACGTCCACTCGTCGACAAACGCGAAGAAAAAGAACGCGGGGAAGAAAAATGCTGAAAGCATTCGAGAGAAGGCCCCACATAGCCACATGAGTTGGTACAGTGCAGTGGAGGAGGGCATGGCCGCATGGGCACAAAATACAAAGGCAGTATCTGAAAGAAGGAAAGTCCAAGTGTCCAACAGAAGTCAAAACACTGGGTGACGCAGTACTTGAGGTCACAGTGAAGTAATCTCTTCTCCCACTTTTTCACCTAACTACAATAGCAGTCATTTGAATCTTTTGTATTAATATATTCTCGCGATTTTATGTTGCCATTTGCTTCCTTTGTGGACCCTGTTAAGATCAATGTGAACAAAGTTTGTTATTATAATTTTAATTAGAAATTAGAAATATTTTATTCACATGTCGGTGTGTTAATTTAATTTAAAAAATAAATTTTAAAGTTTAAATTTTATAAATTATTTTTTATAATAATGTGATTTGAATTGTGTGTTCTACGCGTAAACTTAATAATAGAATAATTTTAAAAATTTATACCAATTATTACTTATCCAAACCAACATGATGTAAGGTACTGTAACAGGAAAAAGTATAGATAAAAGGGTGAAGTGGTGGAAGAGAAAATGGACAGGGAAGAAGAGATGAGATCAGGAGGAGAGGAAGCCAGAGGTCGGCAGAACATGTACTATTATCCATTTTTTTTAAGGAGGCAGATCAGGCCGATAATATGTCAGTCACTTTATCGACCCTTTTCTTTCTTTAAAGGGATAGGACAATGTGGCAAATTAGGACCATGCAGTCTATATGATATGAGCATGCTTGGATCAATGGCTACTTGATTGGGGCGGTCGCCGAATCATAGGCCGCTTCGTCGCCCCACTCACGTCGGTTTCTAATTTAGTGGGATTTTGGGGCCCTCTCCTTAAATTTCCTGTGATTCATTTGTACATGATGACAGTTCATCGTGAATACAATAATCAGAATCAATGTGCCAATGAGTGCATGGTCATGAGTACTGGATCGATGTTCATACCTAATATCTATGGTATTCCTTCCTGCAATAATTTTAAATTAGAATTAGCGACCAATGATAACGCGAAACATGGCCATTTGCAATGGCTTTTGTTATCTCGTGATAGAGGGAAAACGTTTACGTTTGCTGTGTTACACTTACACTTTGATGACGCAGTTGATCGATCAGTCGATGCACGTGTCAAACTGAGGGCACGGAATTAGAAGTAGCAATGGAATATCGAATTGAGATTTAATTAGAGGTAGAGAGATCAAGTGACCACAAGTAGGGTTTCAGATGGAGAATCCTATTCCAGCGCTAAATCAAGTACCTCTCAAGTTCTTGTTTGAGTTTGAATTACTTCAAGTGAGAGAGATTGTGACATTTAAAGTGGGTTGTACAGTTACAAATAACGTCTTAATAGAAGATTCAAACTACATTATCTATATTCTAAAAAAACTAATCAATAATATAATTAGAATCTCATTGAAACCTTATAAAGAACAAGAACTTCTCATTTCTAAATAATGTGGGATCTTATACATCACCTACCCTTAATCTTATCATATAGAGGTATCACAATCTGTCCTTATTAAATTTTCAATTTTCTAGTTGGGCCTGTCCGTTGTAAGTGGCACGACTCAAGTCTCATATTTTTAGTTGTGATAGGCTCTGATATAATTTGTAACAACCCAATAGAGGACCCAAATTACATTATCTATACTTCAAAATAACCAGTCAATGATATAATTGGAACTTCATTAGAATCTTATAAAGAGCAAGAACTTTTTATTTTTAAATAATATGAGATCTTATACATCATTTACCCTCAAATTTATTATATGGAGGTTTCACAATATTATTATTGTTTGTATAAATATTTCTTACAGTATTAAATAAATAATAAATGAAATAAGACTCATTTTATGTCACAGTACTCTCTTCTATTTGAAGTCATTGAATTTATAAAAGAAACTTGAGGGAAATTTTATTTTGCGGTGTCCAAGTGATTTGGGAGACGGGTGAGGGAAAAGGCACTAGATGGGCCGTTAATGGAACATGACACTAAAATGACTTCAGCTAACGCCCACTTGCTCTTCCAATGGCTACTAAGTTGCTATATCATTACTTGCTTTTGGGTTTGTGGTAAACAATGGTTCCTTTTTGGCTTATTAATTCTTGACCACTTGGTTTTGGATGAATTGAGGTGTCTTTCACTATTAATATAGGGCAGGATCCCGCTCTCATGGGGTCCAACATATGAATTAAAAGTCAATTGAAGTACATAATTTTAAGCATGTGTATCACTGGCTGCTCGCCACAACAACAAATATGGGAACATTTTTTTATACACACAAGACTTTCCCATCTCATGATGAGGATTTTGTGATGATGGTGGATATTCAAAAGCTTTTGTATATTTCATGGTGACGCATGCGTCATTCATTTTATACAAACCTTATCTTCTGCAACCACGTTGGCTAGGCTTCTACATAGTTCCAGAGAGACGTGCCAATTAGGTGTAGACTGTAGAATATTGAAGGAGGGAGACAATTGGTTTTGGACGGCACCCATATCATCATTAGCAAGTTATTTGGGGAATAGCGTCGAGACACTTCGCACCCCATACATTTTTGGTTTTGGATTTCCATAGTCGTTGAGAATATCGATTGGATTTGTCGGTGTATCACTCAATTTTTAACACGTCCGCGAACACATTTTCTTTTAGTAGAGTGTCTGTCTGTCTGTCTGTTGGGACAAAGCTACCAAAAACGGATTTCTTATGGGTCTGCAGCATGGCTTACCTGGCTCCCACTCTTTTCGATGTCAGAAACACACCAAAAGAAAAGCTAAAAACTATAATGTTTTAAAAATGGTTTATCAAATTTAATGATGATTCAAGACTTCAAGGTTCCTGATCAAAAGCTTCTTCTGTTTCTTTTGTCGCAGGTTGGGAATGATTAATTGGACTAATATGTTTTTAAAATCATAGATTACATCATTGTCGAATCAAATAAACGTTGTTTTTTCCCCTGAAAAGTGTGATTATCGAATTGTTTGCGGAAGGAAAGAAACGGACCCGAGAAAAAAGAAAAGAACTCAGATTGGGGGTGATTTTTAGGGGCTTTTCTTTTTTGATCCCGTTAAAGGTATACTGGATCATTGGGTTGATTGACATCCATAGAGCTTCAGCTTAGGCTAAAGCTAAGCCCATGCATAATTTCGACTTTTGTACAAAAGCATATTGGGTCCGGCCTTAGCCCATGTGCTTTCAAGACTTAGCCCATGCGCTTTCAAACCTTATCCTGCTCCGGGTACCTTCAGCTCAGAGTTATCTTCTGCCGAACGCCTCTCTCTCTCTTCCCGAGAATATACTTGTATCTGATGCATTAGATTAGAGGCAAGTGATGGGTGGTTTACAAGATTATACGATTACTCTATGTTCACCGTCACGAACGTACGATCACCTGCAACTAAAGAGTAAAATGGTTTGGGGGATTCATGGGAACGCTTCTTATGTCTAAATCATTGATTATAGTGAGTAAACCATTTTAAATACCAATGAATCAACTAATCGTTACACACCTGAGTTCTTCGTTTATATAGAGCCTATGAAATGTCCGTTATTATGTAAAAATAAATTTATCTACTATTCAAAATTTAACTCGTGGATGAGGGGTTTATTTGATATTTAACTCAAATGGCAACCACCCTTATCTAATATAATTTTCAGCAGGTTATCTCGTCGTTATTAGGGATGGACTGGGCCCCAGGGGTCTGGCAGAGTTCTTATGGAAAGTGGGCCAAGAATCGGCTAAGCGGCTCAGATTTCGTTGGGCCTCTCAAGATGTTGTGCCTTCTTCAAGCGGCTTAAAGCTCCCAAAACTACTCACTAGAATCATGTTAAGCGTAAAGTGTTCTTTGTTGCTTGAAGTATTTAGCCGTACTTAAGTACAAACATCTTCAGGGGGAAAAGGAAAACCCACCAAGAAGCCATCCAAAAAAAGGCCAAGCTGCTTCCCGAATAGCTATCTATGCAGACAATGATAATGGCAGTATCCGAAACGAGCTGTACATACAGGCCGCTAGGTGGTTTCATCTCTTTCAAAAATAGATAATCCAGCGCAAACATGCATGCATCAAACAATGCTGAATTACGTATGACGATCGATCTACATTGCCCATCTTCTTTTCCAACGACACCAACATGGGGCCTTCATGTCACTCAAAAAGCGAAATTAGTTTCTGTCACTAACCCCACAAGAAATACGATCACTTACCAATCATGCTAAGTTCTAAAAACTGAAAATAAAACAAAATAAATGTCGTCATAGTTCACATGGATCTTCTTTTCAGTGCAACCTTTAATCCCATGCATGCCTCTAAGCAATTTTTCTCTCTTTTGTTTCCTCCCTTTTTTGTATCTTACACTAGATCAGGAGGATGCCAAAAAACCCAAATTAGATGGGAGTTAAGTAGGCAAGGGTCAGTGGCAATTGACAAAACCAAGACACATTAGAGGATAGAGAAATCAAGGACTAATTATGTCGAAGTGAGTTCCGTAGTCCTGTTCTGTTCAGATCTTAGATCTCAGTTTAAAAGATCGACAATGAGGATAACCTAGTACTAAAATTTTTATATAATGGCAGCTGAATCAGATTCCACTGCATTTTCCGTTAACTCTTGTCCCAAGCAATTGAAAAGGCACCGAACTACTCAGAGTTAGATGCTGAGGCGGATTCCACAATAGCTTTTTCCAAAACCTTTTTGTCCCAAGCAATTGGAAGCTAATATCTTATAACCCAATGACAAGGTTCTTTCTTCCACATCCACCCAACTTTAAAAGATAGGTCTACCCACTCTATTGGAAATATTTGCAAAATAATATATCATATTTATTATTAATATTAATTTTTTCGGTTACTTAGAAGCTATGAATAATTTTGAAAAGAGAGAGAGAAATTAAATAAAATTGATAAGCAATAGCTTATGGTTATAATAAATTGGGTCGTTATGCATAACACAAACCATTTATGGGTTTAGTGGTATTGATGGCTTTGGTTAACCCAGAGGACAAGGACTGGACCCACACCATTGAGAGGATGGTCCCTCTACACGGGCCTAGGCGTCCATCCCAAGGCAAAAGGCAAACAGCAGTCCTATAGGGTGTGCGGCGAGCCCTCAAACCCAAGCACCCAATTAAAGTGATGTAAAAATTATGACCATGGGGCATATCTTCTTGGAATCAAACTAGTACCCAGCTGGTTGGTGGAGACCGCTGGACTGTGTCCAATTTGTGTCACTAGATAGGAGGTATAATAAATATATTTATTTGGATTAGATTACGTAAAAATGAAAAGTTATAAACGGCCTACGAATTGAAGAATCCCAGAATTCAATTTCGAAATTGTCTCTTTCAAATATTTAATTTCTTTAAAAATTTGTTAGAATCTATTTATCTTATACAAAATATATTTCTAATTTTTTATTTGAATAATAAAATTTAAAAATATTCGGAATCTAATTTCGTATCTGCATAACGCAGTTAGGTAAATAGATTTATTCTGAATTTTATTGTATCTTAAAACCAAATTCACCTATAACTTGTATGCATATCGTTATTGGTAGGGACAAATATTTTCTTAAAGAAAGTGACATTGTAACACTCGTTGAAACAAACTTTTCTTTTATTATTTTTTATTTTACAGCCCCTTTTGCACCAACACTCTTCTCCACTATTTCCCCTTAAAAGACCTTTTCCAACTTATCTTGAATGGGTGAGTTTTCTTCGAAACTTAACACTCATCTTGTTATCTTTTCACGTCAATTAAAATTATTGTGGCGGCTAATTAATTAATAGAAATTGTAATATTAAGAGTTTAAAAAGACATAAAAATATATAATAAAAAAACTTTGAAATAGGTTCGATTCTTAAAATTCAAAATAAGGTTTTGATACCCACAATCTAGACTCAAATAGCTAGTTATGAAAATCCGAAATTATGAAAATAATTTCGGAAAAGGAAAAAATCCTAATTATTCCCTGAAACGTAAATCCATAACAAAATAAGAATTATGTCAAAAACTCATATCAGTATCAGAATTATATATTGCACGAACATCATATCTTTATTAACTCAATTTGAGGTTCTCTAAAGAAACCACAGGACACCCACCACTCCATCGGGGAATAAGATATTGCATATTCTTCTCATTCTTCACTTGTGATAGAATCGAAGCCTAGATGTGTTTCTTAGAGAAGGTGACACACTGCAGATCCAATAAAAAATTAAGACAATAAATTAAGGTTCCCAAGTATCTCATGTCACAAACCTTGACACCCACTTGAAAATATTCTGCTAACTTTGAAGCAAATCGTTCTCTATATAGGCCATTACAGACTCGGTTTAAGTACCACATAGCAATATTGCATGCAATTCGTCCAAAATCTGGTTTTGGTAGCTTAAGTCGTAATGTCAAGGAGTTCTATGGTTGAAATGTTCCCCGAACAACTTAAGAGCTTTCAGTTACTAGATGCAGATGAGATCAGGGCTGGCTCTCTGACACATTGGAAAAATATGACCTTGGTGAGCTAAAAATTCTCTCTATTATTTTTAAATCGCTACTGCAAATTTTGAAATTAAATTATTAGATTGGGTATATAAATCATGCAAGGCTCCATTATTAATGTTGCCGAACGATTCATGATTCATGAAGGACTGAGTTTAGGGACCGAAGGAATGCGGTGAATTCATTCAAGATGCATGAGATCCATTCACGTCATTCGATAATGTTCTTAATTGATACTTGTTTTTGACATCACAAGTGGGATTAGAAAGCACAACTAAAGATGAAGCTAGAAATATTTTCTCCAGTACTTCTGATTGCTTTAATTCGTCAAAAACATCTTCAAAACTTTGGGGAAAAAGTGATTGTTGCTGCCGTGGAGCTCTTGCCATTTCATATACTTCTTTCATAGCTCTAGATCAAGGAATTATAACTTTGCACTGTACTTGAGAGTGGCATCTCTCTCTCTCTCTCTCTCTCTCTCTCTCTCTCTCTCTCTCTCTCTCTCTCTCTCTATTCCATATTCCAACTTTCTATGTCTAGGGCAGTACGTGTTAATGGTAATGCTTTGTTTTTGTGAATTTGGGATAGGGAGTCCCATGACAGCGAAAGTGAAAATCGAAGATATAGAAGATGAAGATTTGTCGATCACTTTCAATGTGGTTGAAGGTGATGCTTTGAGGTTTTACAAGAGCTTTAATGCGAAACTTCAGGTTATCAAAGTGCGTGATGATGTTGGCTCTGCGAAATGGACTTCAGAATTTGAGAAGGCAACTGAAGATGCCCCCCATCGTGAACATTATGTGGACTTTACAGTTAAGATGTACCAAGGGCTGGATGCTTACCTTTGTCCTCAGTACCTCTGTAGGCCCTGAAATTGTAAGTTTTTTCATGTATATATGTAATAATGTCGCCGTGTGCTCATCCTCGTATGTATGTTGTGTTCTGAAGTGTCTAAACTGGCTCCATAATAAGTTATTAAAAGCTACCTTATACATGTGTCAATGTTGGAAAAGCTAGTTATTGTGCTAATTAATGCTTGTACGTGGATGATTTAGTTTTACAAAAATTTTATGAACTGTCCTTACGTATGCTTGATGCATGCATGCATTTTATCATGTGCGTTATTTATGCCAGCTTATAAATAGCATTTTTTGTTTTGATATAATTATAAATTATATACTTCTCACGTACGTGGTAATATTTTAAATTAGATTATTAAAATGTTTATACATCTCGCGTGCTCAACAAATGTTCGCCAAAGTTTTAGACTAATAAATAAATAAAATAAAATCAACCTAATTTTCAAAAATAACTTCTCCATAAAATTATTTGATTTTTTTTTATTTATTTTTTTTATTTTTTTTATGTGTGACTACCTTCTTGCTAAGGGATGTACAAGGCCAAAGGGGAAAATCTTTTAGAAAATAATTTAAATTATTATATATTTTAAATTCTAAAAAGTTGTTTTTTTTTTTTTTTTTAAAAGAAGAGCAGGCAGCCACCCACATAGTGGCTCTATCCTAATTTTATTAATAAGCTCTCACTTATGACGGAGGAATACCGTGGTAACATCGTAACACTTGAGAGCTTACAAGATAAGCACTAAGAAAAATGTCCTAAAACCAAGTGTTCAAATTAACCAATCCAAAAGACAAAACAACCAAAAAAGAAACCAAATCTAACAGACCTAAATAAACAAACTAGCTAGACATAAAAAATAGAAACCATGACCAAAGCCAAAGCACTTGCAAAACAAGCAGTCAACATAAAATTTTCAAGAGCAAATAAGAGAAACGTACCAAGGATTACGAAATGCGCAAATAGGAGAGACTAATTATGTCCATACGAAGTAGACCACGGAACTGTTCGGGTAAGGAATCATTAACAGACCAATCCATATTTAAACCCTCAGCTCCCCTTTTGGCTAGAAAATTAGCAACCACATTATCTTCACGAAAAACATGATGCAGGCAAAACTCCACACAGCCCAAAAGACCCCACAATTCCTCCCAAAAATCTTCTAGGTACCAAATATTATATTCACCCTTAATATACTAGCGAACCAACATTTGGGAATCAACCTCAATCTCAACTAGACGAAAACCAAACTGATGGCACCTCCTAACCCCTTCCAACAAACTTCTCAACTCAGCAAAATTATTAGACCCTTGACTCAAGAAAACTAAGTAGAATGTAACCTAATAAGACTATCACGAATAACCCCCCTATCACCAGCCGGCCCTGGATTCTCTAAACTACTACCATCCGAATTAAACTTCATCCAATCTTAAGGTGGCCACTTCCACCTAATCACACGAGTTTGCCTGGGCTTAGGATATACAACCGGGATATCCAACCTTTTTAGAATAGCCTCATCATGGGTAGAAATTCTAGAAACTTTCATAAATAACGACATAATCCTTCGAATCCACAACTTGATAACATGCCAAACTAACTGAACTGAATCCACTTTATCTTCAACCTGAGCTTTACAACGCCTATCCCAAAGTCGCCAAGAAACAATAGAAGGGAGAACACCAAAGATAGACCTTAACTGAGAAGACTTATGAGCACGACGAAACAAGAAATTAGTTTGCTCCTTCCAAGTATGGAAAACACACATATGAACACCTAGATGGGTCGTTGCCAACCTCCAAATACATCTGGCAAAATCACCAGTACAGAGTACGTGATTTAAATCTTTCATATGGCCCCTAGCACAACAATTACATTTAGAAATAACAGGAATGCCAATATTCTTGATCTTCTCATCCATACTCAAACAATCATAGTACGCCTTTCACATCATAATAGATATTTTCTTGGGAAAATGAGTATGCCAAATCCAATTTACCCAAGGTGACGAAGGAGCTCTCACATGGATACAGTCCCAAGCATTCTTCGTATTAAAATTTCCATTGTTTTCCCTCATCCAAATAAGGATATCCTGTCCATCCTTCCTAGTAGCCAAGAACTGAAACAATTCTTGGGCTTTTTGTTGACCCGCTAATCTTTCCAAGAGAGAAGTATCACACCCATTATCAAGCCGACACTCTTTGACTCTAAGCAAAGGTCTCTCAAGAACCAGAAAATGACCACCAATAGGACCCCCATCCACCCAATTATCATACTAGAAAGAAACATTTCCTTCTTTCACAAGCCACTTAGAATTATTTAAAACCTCCGGAATGCAATGCACAATAGCTTTCCAAAACCTAATTCCTTTAGTAGGGTTCAAAAGGGATAAGTGACTACCTTGCACATACTTGCCTCTAAAGAAATCTGCCCATAAAGAATGACCCTGAAGAAGACGCCAAGCAAATTTCATATGTAAGGCCCTCTTAACCTCCTCAAAGCAAAGTTTTGAATACCGTACCGGATGTCGTACCGGTCAAGTCACTGGAATGAAATATTTCGGTACTGGTACCGTTTCTCGTACCGTTTCGGAATAATATTTCGGTACCGATACCGTTTCGTGTACCGTTTCGGATTAGTTTATACCTGAATAAATTATATATATATATAAGCATTAACTGTATTTCAAAATAATAACAAAATAAGTCATAAACTCAATACTTCTCAATACAAGTTTTAAGTTTTAAGTTACAAACTAAATAAGTTCTTAATCCAACTATTAAAATAAAATCACTCATCCTCATCAAAAAGACAATAAGGAGCAAGATTCGACATGTTAATCAAAATATTTTCATCAATGTCACCACCATCATCAACATCAACACCAACATTATCAACGTCTTCCTCATTTAGTGAGATTAATGGCTCCTCAATACTTGCCCAATCCCAATCTTCTCCATCAAGAAGCTCAGATTCTTCACTCACCCATTCTTCCATCAAGTCAATATTTTCAAGATTGATTGGATTTAAAGCATCTCTTCCCTTTTTTATGCTCCTGTCAAAATAAAATCAAACATAATTGAAAATATTATATATATTTTCAAAAGTGAAAGACATTAATATTAAAAAAATTTACCTCTCTCGCAGCTTCAAGTTATAACGAACAAATACTAAGTCATTCAAACGTTTATGTACTAATCTATTTCTCTTCTTCGAATGAATAAAATCAAATGTACTCCAGTTTCTCTCACATCCAGTTGCACTACAACATTGACTTAGTACTCGAACAGCAAACCTTTGAAGTGTTGGAACCTCGCAACCAAATTGGGTCCACCATGCAACTATAACAATAATGCAATTATAAATTATTAATTAAATGCAAGTAAAATAAAATAAGATAAAATTTAAAGTACAAAGTCACAGTATTTAACAAATGATATTAATAAATGATAATACCTGGATTAAGCTTATCACGCTGGCGGATTGCTAAAGCATGTCCAAACTCACCTACTGCATTATTATACGAGTCAAGTTCTTTAATGATCTTGTCTTGATCATCAGGATCAAGTGCCATCTTCATAACACAACTGTTGAAGCCTTTTATAACATCATTTTTTTTTTAAAGCTGGGGCTATAGAAAATTCCAGGGTTAAGAAGACAACCCGCCGCATGTAATGGACTGTGAAGCTGCTTATCCCATCTAGAATCAATGATCCTGGTGAATGGACTGAATATACTAACTTTGTTATTACATCTTGCTTTTATATTCTCTTTGGCTCTTTCCATTGCATCATACAAGTATCCCATTGCAGGCTTCTCATCCCCGTCAACAAGTCGTAGAACACGAACCAAAGGCTCACTAATTTTAACAATAAATTGACATTGAGCCCAAAACTCTTTATCTTCTAAAACAATCCCAGCTATCTATTTCCCTATGATACTTTTAGAATGGTTTGATGCAATCCATTTATCACAAGTAAACATTTGTCTCAGTTCTTTCTTAAACAAGAGCAAGCATTGGATACTTAAAAAATTTGTCGCAAACCTTGTAATTGCAGGACGACACAAATCATGACCTTTGGTGAACTCTTGTCTCATCAATGCCAAAACCCAACCATGGTTATAGATGAACTTTGTTATCTTTTTTGCCTTTTTTATAGTATCATCAATAAGGGGAAAATATCTTGGATCAGAAAAATTCTCCAACATCAAGTCTATGCAATGAGCTGCACAAGGGGACCAGTAGAAAGAGCCATACTTCTGCTGTAACTTTTTTCCTGCAGCTTTATAACTTGCATCATTGTCCGTTATGAACTGCACAAGATTCTCAACTCCAATTTCTTGAACAACCTCATCAAAGATATTAAACAATGTTTCAGCATCTTTTCTAAGGCCAGATGTATCAACAGACTTCAAGAACATTGTACCTTTTGGACAATAAACTAAAAAGTTGATTATTGATTGTTGCTTCTGATTTGTCCAACCATCTGCCATTAGTGTACAACCGGTGTCATTCCAAACCTTCTTAATTTGTTGCAAATAATCTTGAACCTCATTCACAGTCATCTTTAACAAATTTCCTCTCAACTCATATAAAGAAGGGTCCTTAAATCCTAGCCCGATAGCAGTCATGGCATCGATAGCTGGTTGATAAAACTTGGATTGAGCCGCATTGAAAGGCAGATTAGAATCATACCACCAGCGTGCTACATCCATCTTTGCTTGTACAAGCATCTCATTCGAACACATAGAACTCTTAATTGAAGGTTAGGCCCAGGAGTTGTTCTTGGAGCAAAAAATCTACTTAATCCCCCCACTGACTTTCCAGTTCCAGATTCTCCTGACTTCCCCTTACCTTTTGAAAGCTGAGATTGTCCTTCCATACTATTACTATCATCAATATCATCAGATGTTAAATCTATATCACCTCCAATCTCTGAGCTTAATTTTCTTTTCTTCTCTTTGCTTCTTTTAATTTCATCAAGCAACTCATTCATTTGCCATTTTACATCTTCAGAGACCTTTTTACATGCCTCTACATTGCCTGGAATCCCAGCTAGATGATACTTCAATCGAGTGATCCCGCCACCTCTAATTACTTTATTATAGTATAAACATTCAGTATTATTTCTTGCCCCTGGCACTGCACGTGCATGGGCCCATGCTGGATCTTCTGATCTTACAGGAGCAAGTGTTGTAGATGTAGCACCGGTTGATTGACAACTAGACATTTTTATACTCCTATAAAACAACCTCATAATTCAACACTTATTCAAATTTAAGTGTTCAACACTTAATAGATTGAAACTTAACATAATTTATCAAATGGATTAAAAAATATTATTGTCATTTGTAAATTAATTAGCCTCAATAAATTCAAGTTTCTATACATGCATGCATGCGTGTGTGTATATATATATATATATATAGAGAGAGAGAGAGAGAGAGAGAGAGAGAGAGAGAGAGAGAGAGAGAGATCCAACCTTTTCAAAGTCTAAGCTCCCTTCACAAACTATGTTGACAGAAGAAACGCTAGGATCATGACTGTGATCATGAGAGTGGTGATGATCATGATTTCTGCATATGAATACCAATATAATTGTTATAACTTATAGATTTATATAGTTGTAAAACCTAAAAGAGTAACAATAATTTTTTTTTGTTATTTGATATTTAAATAACAAAATTAAACCTACTCTTTTTGTTTGTCTGATGTAGTTTAGTCAACTATAATATATGCTTTCTTTTTTTAACACGTACAGAGCTTTTCCTAAACATTCTTTTATATATTGGCATTGCATGCAAATATAAAATAGGCTAGTTTGATCCATCATAGAGATATTAACGATTGATTTTAGAAATAAATTTAATATTTAAATTATATTTTATAAGAATAATGTTAGACTTAGATATAAATTATAATTCTAATACATGTAAATTTTGCACTCTTTTTTTTTTTAAAAAGATTTGTCATTAAAAAATAATTTGTTTTTAAATATCAAATTTATATACTTATTGCTAATTCTTATTGCTAAATCATGAAATATTATAGGCCCATATATCTTCTCAATTACTTTTTATCAATGTGCAATTCCTTCAACTCAAGTTTCTAGCCTCCACATGAACATATAACCCATGTTAGACATTTTAAGAGACATCTTACGACCAATCATTCGCTGCAGTGAACTATATAAAATCATTTTTTTTATAGGTGAACTATATAAAATCATTTTTTTTATCCTTCCCTGTAATGCCCACAATCCCTTCCTACAGCCCAACACCAAAACATGCTATTTCTTGACTGCCCATTTTACTGTAGAGCATTTACTAAACTCAAAATTCAATCTGACCCATTTATCCAATTACTCGAGTAAACACTTGAAAACTTTGAATAACAGAGCCAAAACCAAAGCTCTGGTATATGTCCAGTGGACTTGGGCTATGTCTATTTATATCAATAAAATCCTTATTTTACTGATAACAAAAAAAAAAGAGACAAAAGTCACAAAACCAAAAGCATGAACTTTTTATCAATTGCAGAAATAAAGATTAGAATAAAAAGCCAAGAAGAGAAGGAAAAAAAAAAAATTTACAGTGCCGGCAACAAACAGATCATCAGAGAAGAAAAAAAAAAAAAGATAAATAGGCCAAAATATCAAAAACAACTAATTAATTTAATGAGTAGTAATTATTAATTTATTATCTTTTTATCTATGCTATTGCTACCTGTAATGAAAAATTGGAGATGATGCAAATGGACTCCAGGAGACGGGCTGCAGCTGCACGGCGCAAAGAGAAGCAATCCACGAGAAAGATGAGGATGAATTAGTAAAGACAAAGTAAAAGCAACTAAAGTCTAAAAGTAAACCTAAATGCCTAAATGACATAAATAACCTTGGCCTTTCACATAAATTACAAAATTGCCATAATAACAAAACCGGCTGAAAGCCTGAAACTTTCTTCAGGAATTTAAAATTGTGTACCGGCCGAAACATCTATTCCGGCTGAAATCCGGAATACCGGCCGGTACAGTCACATACCGGCCGGTACACCCGGTATTTTGACCGGTACGAAATACATATTTTTCTGTACCGGTCTAGATACCGGTACGATATGTACCGGTCGGTACGGTACGGTATTAAAAACACTGCCTCAAAGTCCCGGATACCCAAACCGTCTTCCTCCGTAGGATGACAAATATGTTTCCAAGCCACTCACTTCCTCTTGCCTTTCCCTTCAAAATCATCCCAAAAAAATGAACTCATAATCTTGTTTAGCGCCATGTAAACACCATGGGGAATATGAAGAACGACCATGAGATGAGTGGCCATATTCGATAAAACATGACGTAAAACAATAACACGGCCCCTAGTAGATAGTAGTTTCATTTTTCACCCTGTAATTTTCTTATTAAATTTACCAATCAGATCACCAAAATCACAAACTTTCAAATGACCCATTACAATAGGAACACCCAGATATTTAAAGGGAAAAGATCTTTCTGAAAAACCAGTCATACAAAGGGTAGAAGACTTTCTAGGGTCAGATATCTTTTTAGAAAACAAAATAGCACTTTTATTTTTATTAAGGATCTGACCTGTCCAATTCTCATAAAGATTAAGCACCTCCATCAACCCTCTCATAGACTTTTTTCCACCATTAGCAAAAATAACAATATCATCCGCATACATAAGGTGAGAAATAAGGGAAGTACCTCTAGCTTGAGAAAACCTGCCAATTTTACCATTCTCAAAAGCATTCTTAAGCAGCCGAGATAGCGTCTCTTGTATAATGACAAATAAATAAGGAGAAAGTGGGTCGCCTTGCCTCAAACCACACTCGCCCTTAAAGAAATTCAAAGAGGTACCATTCATCATAATAGAATACCAAGGTGAGTAGATACAAAGGTTCATCAAAACACAAAACTGAGAAGAAAACCCAAAAGATTCCAAAACGTGAATAAGAAACCTCAAATTCACTCTATCATAAGTCTTGGACATATCAAGCTTAACTAAGACATTTCCCTATTAGTAGTTTTATTAATAAAATGGATAATTTCCTGAGTAAGACTAATATTTTCAAAAATGTTGTGACCAAGAATAAAGGCCCATTGTTCTTGGGAAGTCATCTTAGGAAGCACATTCATAAGATGACCCACCAAAATTTTTTGCACAGATCTTATAACCACTGAGCACAAACTGAGAGGCCTAAACTTATCAAAACCCGTAGGAGAATCAACCTTGGGGATCAGAACAATAAAAGACGCAAAATAATATCTAGGGAACAGCTGATGTTGAAAGAACTCAGAAATCGCCTCTAGAAGGTCCGCTTTAACAATCTCCCAGCAAAACCTAAAGAAATCGGAACCAAAACCATTTAGACCTGAGCTACTATCAATAGGAATATTGAACAAAGCATCCTTAATATCACCAATCGAAGGGGTACTACAAAGCATCAAATTCTCATCCACAGTAATCACTGGGGAAATCAAATCCCATAAACTCACAACTAATATTCTCACTCAAAAATTGCTTGAAATGCTCAACTGCGGCCTTATGAATCTCAAGAGGGTTATTTAAATGAGTACCATCTGCAAGAAACATGTCAGTAACCCTCTTTTGATTTTTTGATTTTTAGCATTCAAATACGCATGGAAAAATTTAAAATTATTATCCCCATCTTTCAACCATCTTTTCTTAGCCATATGAGACAGGCGAATGTTTTCCTGACCCTTCCAAGTTAAGAGTTCTAAATTAGCAACCAAGAGATCATTATCATCCTCAATAGAGTAAGAATTCCAAAGGCTATTATCCAGGCGATCTATACGCTGCTCAATCTCCTTAATAATCACATTTGTCCTCCCAAAAATATGTTGATTCCATTCCCGAAGCGCCACCTTAAGTCTTTTAAGCTTAAATGATAACTTAAAAAGACCAGTACCAAACCCAACTTGATTCCAAATCCCCTCCACGAAGTTAAGGAAATCTGCATGGTCAGTCCACACAAATTGGAAGCGAAAAAGACTAGGCCCATACCTAGACAGGTCTTCACCCATCTAAATCACTAAAGAAGAGTGATCAGAAGTAGAATGAAGCAAAACCTGAGAAAAAAAGTTAGGAAAACAATTAAAAAAATAGAATTAAGAAAGTAATGATCTAACCTTGCCCAACTACGAGTCAGTCCGCTTTGACCATTACACCAAGTCATCAATGCGCCTTGTATCTCATATCCATCACACCGTAATTTTAAAGGCACATGTTAAAGTCCCCCATAGCATTAAAACGTCGGGGATGTCCCCCCTGTCATTCCGAGTCCTCTATAATAATGTTGAAGTCACCGCAAAGAATCCACAAAAGATTTTCATTACTCATCTCAAACAATTCTTCCCAAAGATTCTTCCTTTCGACAGGGTTGCATTTAGCATAGACTATAGTAAGAATAAATACAAACCCATTCTCCTCAACTTTCACAGAAACAAATTGATTCGACCCATTCAACCACTGTATAGAAATCTTAGAGTTCCACAACAACCAGATTTTCCCACTATGCCTCTCATTTGTAACAAAACTATTACAATTATACTTCCCCAAAAGGGTTGGAATTTTATCTTCCCTCAAAAAAGGCTCAGCCAAAGCAATAATATTAGGGTTGAATTTTTTAAGAATATTCCTCAACCTCAACTTGGAAGAGCGAACTCCTCGTATGTTCCAAAAGAGAATTGAACTAATCATAAATTCAGCTTATTAGGACAAGTAATAGCCCGTGTGGAATTTCTTTTCATAAACTTACCGACTTTTTTGGTAATGCCTTTCGAGTCCGTACAATAGTCTTTTTGCATATCCTCTTTCATACTAGCTCTCTCAACTTCATGATCCGATTGTGTTTCATCAGCCAACTCTTTATTACCCCCATCCTTACATCCTGTAGAATTCAGATGTTCCACATGCTCACTGTCATTATCCGGTATCATCATCTCATCATTCAAGTAGGACCCATCCTCCATAAGTGCAGTGACTTGAAAAGAAGGAATATTGTTAGACCTCATTTCCTTATCTATGAGACCCAACACCGAATCAGTACCTTTCTCCACATACGTTTCACTCATCAACGCCACACCATGTTCAATCTCCTGACCCGAGTATCCATTAAAGGAACTCGGTTCCCTACACAATCCTGAGCTGTTTCATGCTGAGGGAACTGAGCAATTTGCATCTCTGTGTTAGCAACGTGCCCAGTTCCAGTTTCATCTGCTAGGATCTCCTTCCCAACAATATCAGCCTTCAATGTAGAAGGATGCTTGACCACTACAGCAATTTCATGATGCACCAAGCCTTCTTATTGCACATCTTTCTCAGGATTGCCCGAAGTCTCTAGATCGGCCACCCTTTCATCCATAGGCTTCACATCTATTTTTACCCATTTCTTTGATCCTTTCATCTGCTTCTTCTGGTCAGTTTCCTTGCGGCATGTTTGAGCGTTATGTCCCTGACACTTAGACTTGGAGCAGTATACCGGCAAAGTCTCAAATATTATCTCCTGCCTTCTACTTCCCAGGACCCTAGGCTTACCGATCCAAAAATAATTAATCGGGGCCTTTGAAGAATTGACTTCTAGGCATACCAAGCACGATCTGTACACATAGCACAAGCAGTGGAGTTATCACATGGAATGTACCTGCCAATAGGAGCTATGATCATCTTTAACACTGAAGGCTGGTAAAAACTCGGTGGAAGTCCAAGCAAAAACACCCAAATCGATACACACAGTGGTTTGTAGTTTTCATCGAAATCTGGTGTCCATGCAAAAGGCCTGTAGAAGATGCCATTAACCTCACATAATTCTCTAGACAAGGCATTATTAAAATCCATCTCATTAGCCATCCGAACAAAAACATGGCGTGGACGCTGCATAGCTGACACTATGGGCATGCTAGACAACCCCCACCGACTGCGAATGAAGGATCTCACCGCATCTAATGAGGGCCTTTGTCGAAGGAATTTCAGAACAATGGAAAAACGAAATGGTTGGGCAAGTTTTTCAATCTCCTCCATTGAAAACGTAAAGACCAGTTCACCATCTATGGTTTTTGGCTGACGGAAAGGGACCTCCATCTTCAGCAGTGGTTGAGGCACCGCAAAGACTAGATCGGCGAAGGACTTGAACAAGACTGCCATGGGCGGCGGGCCATTAGAGGCCGCCATGCAGCCATATGAAAGAACCTAGCAAGGCCAAAGTGAAAGAACCCTAGCAGAGCGTATAAGGAAAGGTTTTTTTACGTAGGAAAGTTTTGCGGATATGAAATAGACTATAATTCTAAAAAGAAAATTCTAAAAAAAAAGAAATTTATAAAGCTGTTTAAAGTTTTTCTAATATTCTTATATGCGTGACATGCCAAGCCCACATCTCAAGGGATTTAATAACATTTTTTTTTTCCTTCAAAGCATGATCAATTTGATCATTAAAGCACAAGGAATAATAAAAAGTTAAATCGAAAAGCACATTAAACAAATTGAGTTTAAGTTAAATCGCAAGTACCAATTAATTTCTCAGCCCTTAAAAAAATGAGTTTGAATTTCATGAAATCACACCTATTCTCTTTTCCATCCAATCCTCATTTCGCACCCTCTTCCTCTTCATATTTATGGTATTAATGAGAAAATGAATGACTTGTTTTGAATGCTAATCATCATCTTACAAGATATATTTTATATATTTTAAAATTATTTTTTATTATTTTTATTATTTTATGCAATTCAAAAATTGTATTTCTGATTTTTGTACCTCCACCCCACATTTTCCAACTAATTCCTTTCAAAATATATCATATATATTTGCCAATATTTAAAAGAAAAAAAAAAAGTACTCTCCACACTTACCTTGGCATGGGACGATGTGCCATGAGCCCATGACTCGGGGTTAAATCCCCAAGAAACTCCTAGAAAATAATCACTAGTTATGCTTTAAAAAATAAAATAAAACCTAAAAGTAGTCACTAGTTCCATGCCCAACAAATTTTAAAAGGGAAACACATATTTTAAGGAAAAAAATAATGTTCTAAAACATTCTTACTGTTTATCTTAAAATAATGAAATATGATTTATTTTCTTAATTTTAGGGGAATTATGCGTGTATAAATATTTAAGATAGGATAATACTAGTCCCAGCTCACTGGGAGTTATTGCTGTGACTAGTTTATTTATTTTTTCTTTTATAATTAAGAAAGTACTTTTTAATAAAATTGTGTAATTTTTTTATAAAAAATTAAAAGTATTAAATATATATATATATATATATAACATTAAAAGCCACTAATGTAGCTCCAAGCAGGAGCGGTGAGGGTAACATGATGCATTTAGGATATTGCAATTACGAGTGGTCTGATCTCAAACAAATCTTGAAAAATTGTTAAGTACTTATTTTACTTTATTTTAAGTACCAATGATAATAATAAGGACATAATAAAAGAAAAGAAAAGGACGGTAAATATGACCGTTGAAGCGATCTGGATCATTTCGTTGTCCCTACTGAAGCTGTTCCTTGTCTGTTTGCACGCTGCGCGAGCCCCACTTCCCCAGTTTTTATCCTCGTAAAAAACGCATCATATTTATGCGCAAACACAATGCTCCAAGGTAATCAATGTACCCAACAAAACTGAGTAAAAGCTTGCAACGGCTATCCACCCCAGCCAGACCCATTCCTTGGGCATTGGGTACGTTTCTCTATTCCTTACCTTTCAGAACTGCTCAATCTTGTGTACTGTAAAAACCCTTCAGATGATTCATTAAGCCGTCAGATCCACCAGGAAGAAAGAACTTTCCACGTGTTTTGTGGGCACCACTATTATTCTTTCTTTCTTATATTTCCCACACCTTTGCCCCACTTTATTTTGTTCATTTATTAGCCCTTCTCTTCCACTCTCATGCTCTAACTGAATCTCTCTATCTATCTCTCTTCTTCTCTATTGGATTTCTTCAGATTCAACTCTTCACTCATCTTCAGGAATTCCCAACTTACCCACTGAGGAATCGATGGCTGTGCCTATCCTTCTTCTTCTTCTGTTAGCAGCTTCTGCAGTAGCAGCTGATGAAGGTGACTTTTTTAATAGTTTTGATTTTAGACTTCGCTTATGGTCGCGGTACCCAACCGGTTGTTTCTTGTAGTTCGTGATATATTTTACATTGCCTGCATGTGTATTCTCTTTGAGATCTTAGTCACCCCTCCTTTCGTTGAGCCTTTTGAGGATTTCAATATTAAGGGCCTGTATATTTATTTGTTGGAGATAATTGTAAGGGCATATATACTAGATAGGCATGGGCGGATGTTTGAAAAAAAAAAAAATGGAGAAAGAACGATGGCTTCTCTGATCTCTCACTCACTCTCCCTGTTACTGGGATGTGTGTGCGTTGGTGGTTTGGTAGGTAAGACATAAAAGAGGGAAAGGACCGGGCTACATACACACAGATTTTCCACGGAAAATCTCTACCGATCAGTGTAAAGCTTTTTTTTTTTCATTTTTTCTTTCCCCATTTTTTTAAACTATTTAAATATTTTTAAAAAATAAAAAAAATCATATATTCATTTAAAAACACTTACTTAATAAAGTAAAAAAAAATAAAAATAGAAAACATTTCGGTAGAAATTTTCGGTGGAAAATTTCTGTGGAACTAGTATTTTCCAATAAAGAATAGGGGAGTTTTTTTTTTGGGGGGGGTTGTTTATGAACTAATTTCTCCTTACACCACAATTTTTTTTTTAAACTAATTGAATTCTTGTACTTATTATTCATATATTAAACATTTGATAAAAAAAATAAAAAAAAAATATCGAGTGGGGAGAGGATGAATAGAATTTTTATTTCTCTTTTACTAGTAATAACAGTAATAAAATATGTTATAAAATAGGACGGTGCAACTTCCTCGGGAGTCCACCGAAAGCTCCACCGAATAGGCAAGTTTAATTTTATCTTTTTTTTTTTAATTATATTTTTAAATTCTTTAAAAAAATTTAAAAAATAAATCGGTGAGCACCATATGTGGCCTAAGCAATTTCCTAAAAAATATGTTCTATACATATCCGTATATATGTAGAACAGAGTCTGGTGAACATGAATGCCATGGCCCCCTATGAGATGATGTCCCTTTCCTTCTTTTTATGAAGTAAACGATTTATAAAAAACAGAGAGATCAGCATTGTTTTTTTGTCTAATTGCCTGCCAGCTAATGGGTCATTTCATCCTATTCCTACCGCTATATATATTTTCTTTATTGGTAGCCTGTCCCTTGGTAGTGCAAATGGTCAAGGTTGCAGAATTTAGGCACTTCTGCTAGGACTTAGAACTTGGTTTTTCTGAGCTAGGACCTAGAAGTTATTGGAGGAATGGGTGCTGCATTTTGTGACCATATCATACTATTGGTAGCCTGTCCCTTGGTAGTGCAAATGGTCAAAGGTTGCAGAATTTAGGCACTTTTGCTAGGGCTTAGAACTTGGTTTTTATGAGCTAGGACCTAGAAGTTATTGGAGGAATGGGTGCTGCATTTTGTGACCATATCATACTGCTTCCCAGAGTATGATGTCTATTTTTCCAGTCCAGGGGGTGAATCTGGGGGGGGGACCAATTTCCCCCACCAGCTCAAATGGAAGAAAAAAATAAAAAAGAAAAAGAAAACAAAAATTTTATGGTTTTTTGCCAATTATAAATGGTCACAAAAAATTAAATAAAATAAAATAATAGCAGTCCAACCTGATCCTTTGAACTAAATTTTACAAATATAATAAAAAAATATTTTTATGGATGCTTTCCTTGAAATGGTCTCTTTTCTACATTGGTTGGGGTTGTGGTCTTTAATACTGCAATGATTTTCTGCTTTAGGTTTTAATCCATAGGTTCAGAAGCTGCAAGTTCTGTTGAATTTTGTGCTTACATGTATTTTGCCTACTTCATTTTTTGAAAGCCTTGTTTATCTCATCATTTAGAAAAAGGCAAACCATTGATTTAACAGTTTGAACTTTGATTTGGTCTAGTTGGGGGTGGTTGGCTCTAATTTCCAGAACCTTTGCCCTCTCAAAAGTTGTTTGTATATGCATGATCAAATCATGTTATTTGTACTACCTATGAGAGATTTATGTTTGAAATAAATGCAAGATTACAATGGTTTTGTTTCATTATGCAGATGCATTTATTGGTGTGAACATTGGAACAGACCTCTCCGACATGCCTCATCCAACTCAAGTTGTAGCCCTCCTCAAAGCGCAGCAAATCCGACATGTCCGCCTGTACAATGCCGACCGTGCCATGCTCCTTGCACTTGCAAACTCGGGCATCCAAGTCATGGTCTCTGTCCCTAATGAACAGCTCCTTGGAATTGGCCAATCAAATTCCACTGCAGCTAACTGGGTTTCCCACAATGTTGTAGCACATTACCCAGCCACCAATATCACAACCATATCTGTTGGTTCTGAGGTGCTAACGGCCATTCCAAATGCTGCCACAGTTCTTGTCAATGCCCTCAAGTTCATTCATTCTGCACTTGTGGCGTCCAATCTTGACCGTCAAATTAAAGTTTCAACGCCTCTTTCTTCATCTATTATCCTTGATTCATTCCCTCCTTCCCAAGCCTTCTTTAATCGCACATGGAATCCAGTTTTGGTACCTATGTTCAATTTCTTGCAGTCCACTGGCTCGTTTTTCATGCTCAACATATACCCTTATTATGAATATATGCAATCAAACGGAGTAATTCCCTTAGATTATGCACTCTTCAAGCCTCTCCCTTCAAATAAAGAAGCTGTCGATGCTAATACTCTTCTCCATTACTCCAATGTCTTTGATGCAATGGTGGATGCAGCATACTTTGCAATGGCTTTTCTAAATTTTACCAACATTCCTGTGATGGTGACAGAATCCGGCTGGCCCTCAAAAGGCGATTCTAATGAACCTGATGCAACAGTAGAAAATGCCAATGCTTATAACAGCAATTTGATAAGGCATGTGCTTAACAAAACTGGAACTCCCAAACACCCTGGAATGGCTGTTAGTACCTATATTTACGAGCTCTATAATGAGGACATGAAACTTGGACCGGTATCAGAGAAGAACTGGGGATTGTTCGATGCAAATGGATCACCCATTTACATTTTACACTTGACGGGATCAGGAATGGTATTAGCAAATGATACGTCGAACCAAACTTACTGTGCTGCCAGGGAAGGTGCTGACTCAAAGATGCTGCAGGCTGCATTAGATTGGGCTTGTGGACCAGGCAAGGTGGATTGCTCACCACTGTTGCAGGGAAAACCATGCTATGAACCAGACAATGTGCTTGCGCATGCAACGTATGCTTTTGACACTTACTATCATCAGATGGGGAAGGATTCCAGGTCATGTGACTTCAATGGGGTTGCTGCAATCACAACCACAGATCCAAGTAAGATCACACCTGTAAAGAAGGCAACATAACATGTCTCTTCTCATTGTTTCTTCAGTTGATTTCTATCTGGGTCTCGGATCATGCAACGTAATAATGTGTTTTTAAGTTCTAACAATTGTTGTTAAAATGATTGTAGGTCATGGTTCTTGTATATTTCCAGGAAGGTAAATTTCTAATTACTTGATGACCAGCCTTAACATATTTTCAAGTGTAAAGCAATTCATGTAGAGCAAAGTCATAGATGAGAGGAATTGAAATGTTTTATATGTTATATTGATATGTGGATGCAGTGTTGGCAAGAATGGCTCCCTGGTAAACATCACAGCCCCATCCATGAATTCCACAAGTTCGGATTCTTCAGGCCACAGCATTTACAGCAGCGGTTTAACAAGGGTCCTCATTATTGTGGGAGTTCTAATATGGAGTGCACCATTCTCGTAGATGGGTGGTATATGCCGGAATCTATAGCAGCTCTGTGTCAGAAATTTTGGTAGATGGTGCTCGGAGGGGCTGGCTTTTTCTTGTTCGGTTAATGAGTAGGTTAGTTTAGAGAAAATGTTCCATTCAATTTTGTACAAAACAAGCTGAAGAAAGGGCATGAATGTATTGGACTTCATCTACATCGATATTCATTGCAATTGAATTTTTGTTCTTTTTCAAAATCCGGAATACAACCCGTTGTCTCTGAATGCAGAGGTTTCTCAATTTTTTTTTTCTCTACTACGTGTTGAAATAAGTGTTCTGGCGTGTTTTCCCTTCAGCACCCTTCGATAATTTTTGGTTTCGAAAAGATATAATCCATTCTCTGAAAAATACATACGCTTTATTTGACAGAATAAATTGCCAAGGGATTTTAAATTTGGATGATATATATTACTTTTAAGGTTTTTTAATTATTTTTATTTTTGTTTTCGAGTGAAAGTTATTTGGAGTTTATGATCTAAGCAGTTCAGAAATTCAGTAAAAAGTAAGTCTCACTAAAATATAATTGGTTTTTATGTACTTTGAGGTGGGGTCCACGTTATTTTAAAAAAAAAATGTGTAGGATTATTTATTTAGGAGTTTTATTACATACAATCAAAGTCGTTACTAATCTGCATACCAATACTTATTCTTTCATACTTAAAATTTAAACTAGCATTGTTTTCAATAAAATCTATTTTTTGACTGATTACAATAAATTAGTGCACATATTAGTGCACAAGTGTGCTTGCAATTAAATTTTTTCTTGTATAAATCATTTTTTTATGAAATTTGGTCAAGATTGTGGGCGATTAAAAGTACATTTCGGTCTCGTTTATTTTCAGAGATGAGATAAGATTAATTGAAATAAAAATTAAAAATAAAATAAAATATTATTATAATATATATCTTTAATATTATTTTTATTTTGTAATTTAAAAAATTGAATTGTTTATTTTATTTTGTATGAAAATTTAAAAAAAATTATAATGATTAGATGAATAAAGATGAGATGAAAAATTTTATAAAAGTAAACAAGGCTTAATTTTCTATCCCTAGCATTCTCATCCGGCTCCTTTATAAGTATTTGTCAAAGAAGAATATCAAAAACATTCTTACACAGCTTCTCAAGATTGGGAGAACCTTTTTCTTTGCTATAAATGTTGTAGTAAATGCAAACAAACACACTATATGTGCTCTCATTAACAACTCCAGTAGACTGAAGTTGTTTTCATATTGAATTTTACTACATACAGTAAAGTCGTGCATTAATCTGCGTACTAATATTGATTCCTTCATATTTAAAATTTAAATTAGTACTGTTTTCAATAAAATTTACTTTTTATCAATCATAATAAATTAGTACACATATTAATATATAATTATACTTATAATTAGATTTTTTCTTTCATATTTTATTCTAAGCGACACATGGGCAATTGGTGTCACTTGGAAAAAGCACATTATTTTGCTAAAACAAAAACACACGTGGGGGGACAGCCCAAGTTCCGATGGGTTGAGTTGTATGGAGATTCCATTTTAGACTTTCAAAATGCAAACTACAAGGTTAGAAAAATGCCGTATGAGGAATAGAAAATGCAAACTATTCGCTATGTACCAATATTATATAGAGTGAAAAATTAATGAGACTATTGTTTTAGTTCTTTATTTGATATAGAAATTTGAAAAAATAGAGTTCTCTTAAGAGTAAAACTTTCAACCGGTCCATTGGTTTTTCCTCACACAACAGCCCACCAATAAATTTGTGCCACGTAACTCTTCTATTTCTCATCCCATATTATATGGGCCATATACCTGTTTACAATAGATAACACTGTGAAATTCTCTCCCTCCCGTGCAAAAAATCCCCTTCCCCTCTCCCTGTGGCAGGTTAGATCTGGGTATAAAGTCTCTAGCAACTCTGTTTGAGTGTAAGAGTTTTCAGGGTTAGTTTCCATTCTATAGGCTGAGCTACCCCTTCCACACTTTTTCCCGATCTTTTCGTTTTCATTGTATTTCCTAGTTGGTAGTTTTTTTTCCCCTCTTCTGAGTCATTTCTTCTTGTTGTTTCAATTTTTTGTTTGTCGGAATTTGGTTCAGTAATTAGTTTATAGTTTTGTGGTCGAATCCAGATTGATCTTTATTTTTTCAGTGTTCTGTCTTGGTTCTGTTGTGGGTGATGATGATGATGATGGTCTTGCTTGTTGCTTTGCAAATATGTTTGTTCCATTTGGTGGGGGTGGGGTTTGAGGGGTCTTCTTTTACTACTAGGTTTAAAGGTGATTGATCAACCCCATCTCTTTGCTTCTCTGACTCATCCCAATTGGTTCATAATTGACTCTTGTTTTTCCCTGAGCTGTGACAGAGAGAGAGTTGTTTCTTATACCGCAACAAGTCACGATGACTTCACAAAGGAAAAAAAAAAAATCCAAGAAAGCAGGGCAGTCTACAAGTCGTTTTCTTCTTCTACATATTACCGTTCCTTCTCGTTATATTTCTCGGTCTAGAAAGGAATGTGATTTTCCAGGCTACTTCAGGAAGCGGGAATTCTATAGAATTTGCTTTAACACTCCCAACAGAGAGCGGAAGCTGAGGCACCATGAGAGAGAGTATTTAATGCGTGCAACTTAATACGGTAAAATAAGATTTATTGTGTCTAATGGAAAACTTCATACGTGACATGTGATTGGAGGCTGTTGAACACCCAACATCAGCCGGACCTACCCAAAGAGTAACTCTTATAATATCTTTCTTCTTCTGATCCATTGATGCCAATCCCAGAACTACAAACTTAATCTGGATTAAGCGTTTCATATGATCCATCAACAAATTAGGAAAAAAAAAAGAAAAGAAAAGAAAAAAAGAAGACGAAAGGTCGAACTGTTAAAAAAAAGCTCCCAAGAGTCATGCTTGGCACCATCGGCCATGTCATCATTGCTCGATTGAATGTTGGAGTTGGAAGGCCCAAGTTACAATAGCATTCGACAGCATATTCAGTCTGAATGGCAAACAAAAATTCAATCATCTACAAGAAGTTGATAATATATAAGCAACTAAATAAGGCTTGCAGAAGCACAAAAAAACTCTTAAAATACGAAAATTTTTAAGATTTTTTTTTTAAAAAAAAAAAAAAAACCTTCAAACAGATTAATTAACGCTTAAACACATGGCAATCTACAGCACCAAGAAACAAAAAGGACATAAGCCAACAAAGAAAGATACAATTTGTACATCTCCCATAGCTAATCTTGGCTACTACTGATATGCTTAATTCCGGAGCAGTTCCCCCAGCCATCACGGCTTGAAAATTCAAGTATGTTTGGCTACAGCATGATAGTTCTCCAGGTCTTCGTTAAGTTCATCAACAGACATATCAACAGGTTGATTATTTTCAGATCCACGACCGCGTCCCCGGACTCGGCCTCGGCCACGGCCCCAGCCCCGGCTCCCACCCCGACCTCGACCCAGATCCTGTACCTGAGCACGGGCACTGCCACTGCCACGGCCACGGCTACTTGTACCCCCAAAACGATTACGACTGCAAGAAGATCAGAAACATGTAAGTAGCGTAGCAAATCTCTATACTAGCTGCTGATATGGAAGCAGTCAATAACTGTGATCCCAGTAATAGCAAAATAATTGGCATCAAAGTTAGACTAAACTCACCAGTTCTTCCATGAAAAGAATTTAATGAAAATGATCTAATCCAAAGCCTATATATAATTGATCATACTGAGATTAAGCTTCTTCTCCCCCCATCGTAGTTGACGTTCTCAAACACACAAACAGCATAGCCTATGATATCTTCTTTCAAACGTGAATGGTTGGCTGGACTGACAATCGTCAAACTCAAGTTTAGTCACAACTAATCACTTCAACAGGCAAACACCCTGGTACTCAGCTGAGCTAGGCCTATTTTCCTCCCAGACAAGTTTGTAAGATATAAGTTCTTAGCTAATAAGTAACACAGCCTTGACACTTCATTGCAATTTGAGCAAGGTATGAAATATGAAAAGCATAAGGTATCATAGATCATAGAAAATAAAGTAAACATGCCAATCATATATGATGAAAGAATAACAAATTATTAATAAATGCTGAAATGGTGTTCTCCATAATTTTCTACACAAATTTATATTAACAGACAAAAACATGCCTGTAAGGAAGAAAAATGTATTAGCATACAAAAGATTTACCCAGAGCCACGCTTGACAGCAGCAGAGCCTCCAATTGGACCAGCTCCAGGCCTGCATAACATCAAGCATCAGTAGAGTACTTGCAAGTTGCAACTGTGTTAGAAGACAGAGAAATGCTTTGGCCACAAATTGATCACACAAAAGTAAACCTATAAACTGACGTGGCTTAATGTAACACGTGAAATTGTAAAACTACTTTTATTGTAAAGTAAATCTAATGTATCATATGAAGCCATGTTAGTTTGCTTTTGTAAAATTTTTAATGGCTATATCATTTCTCTAGAAGATAATAACTAGAAGATAAAAACTAAAACAAAAATTATGTTATAAAACCTTGAAAAATTTATCCATCATGGCGAGCTCAACAAGAATAGCATCTCACGTACAAAAGATCCACAAATATAAGATAAAACCGCAATACAATATCCACAAGTTCAGACAATAATCTTCAGGCAGCAGGCTCCATAATTTCTTGACCGAAAAATATCATTGAAAATTTATTGAGTCTTTGATAGGGAAAAAAATCAACCATTAGACAACTAAAGGAAAATAACATCCGATGACTCTAGCTCCAAGTATTATAGGGATGTGGTCGAAACAAAACCTCCATCAATAACTCTTCAACAAGACAATTTAAACAAATTCAAAACTGATAGACATCATATGTAATTACAATCAAATATGATGTCATCAAGACGCTGTCATTGGGCTTCAAGTGTTGAGAGACATTCTATCATTAGACAAGTAAAGGAAAAATAACATCCGATGACTATAGCTCCAAGCATTAAAGAGACGTGGTCGAAACTAAACCTCCATTGATAACTCTTCAACAAGACAATTTAAACAAATTCAAAACTTATACACATCATATGTAATTACAATCAAATATGAGGTCATCTAGACATTCAGTCATTGGGCTTCAAGTGTTGAGAGAGAGAAGGGACAAAATAAAAAACTTACGTCATAACAACGGTCCTTCTCCTCCTTCCGTTTACTCCAGTGACATTCACACGAGCTGAAACAGGCATTTCTGCATTGGCACCTACAATTTCAATTCTCATGGGTTTACCATCCAAGAGAACATTATTATACCGCTTAAGAGCAGCAACTGCATCACTTCTTCTGGTATACACAACTTCAGCTGAGCCCTGTAACCAAGTAAAAAAAAAATTACATCTTCCCAATGTATAACCAACCAATGAATTATAAACACCAAAGGTAGAATATAAATAACAAAATGCTTTCTAAAACCTGAGTCTCCAAATTAGTGTCTTCGGTTGTACTAGATTAAGAGACTCCAGAAGCCGATTAAAAAAAGTACACTATAAAATTATGAGGTTCAATAAATGAAAATGAGAGTTCTAGTTGACAGGACACATGGTTGCTTGGTTTGTTTCTCATTCCTTCTATCCAACAAGAATAATTGAGTCTGGATTAGGCAACAGTGACATCAATGTTACTTTCCTCAAGAGCAGGTCCAGTGCCAATCTTTTAAATAATAATTCATATAGTACTCACATCTCTGGGAGAGTGTGCTGAGCCAATGAGTGGAAATCCAAGACAGATAGGTTAAAGCAATTTGTAAGAAGAGTAGCACACCTAGGAATATAGTAAAGCAGCCCAGAGAGATGAAGGAATGAGCTCAGATATATAAAGGACATTGTCTGGACAATTAAAGAAACGTAATTCAGAACTGTTGATGACCATAAGCTTCTCACAGAAACATTAACCATATTAAGCGTGTCTAGTCATTTTATAATTGCCCACACTAATCTAAAGAAAACAAATATTTCAAATGAGTTGCTCACACAATATGGGACCAACCTTTTTTTTATAAGTAATAATCTTTATTGATTAGAAAGAAACTAGGCAGTGCCCAAGTACACAGGAAGTATACAAAGTGAGACACCTAATTACATTCTAGTGAGCTAAAAAGAAGATAAAAACTCATGAACATTCCCACCCTTCAATACAATAGCAGAAAACCATAGGAAAAGAATATGGGACCAACTTATGATTGAAGTCTAATGCAGTCTGCCAAAAAGCCAGGAAACCTAAATGCAAAGAGAACATTCCTTTGCCATCCTATCTCTGAGATTCCAGTAGAAAGTAATATTAAAATTCTAGTTACACCAAATATAAAAACTTTTTTTTTGTAAGTCCTAATATAAAAACATATTCTGCACTTGTACATAAAAGAAATCTACAGCACGTTCCAAATTAGCTTATAAATGAAATCACAACTATTAAACATAAATGCTTACATTTGGGCGCCCACTTTTGTCATAATGAACTGCATATCGTTTCAGGTCTCCAATTTCGCAGAAAAGTTCCTGAGTTTGCACATCAAGTTTCAGTGATGTTCAAGAAAATCCTCTACATATAGCACTTAAGATGAAAGTGTGTGACTTGATTTGTACCCTTATATCTTCATTAGTCACTCCATAATCCAAGTTAGAAACATATAATTTTGTGCCAATTCCTATCCCTGGTATCCCTGCAGCTCTAAGGCTCTCTTCAAACAAATCATGCTGCCATGGGAAAGTCCTGGGTCTGCGGATAGACTGATGAAAGCAGACAAAAAAAAATCCAGATGGGGGTAAAAAGGACACATCAGCTTATGACCAGAATATAAAATTCACCATTCTTCAAGATCAACAGGAGATCAGAAAAATTCCCACAAATCATAAAAGGAACTGCTAGTAGAGTAGAATCAAGTAATACTTAACATACTCAAACAACCCAAAATCAGAATTCAGTAAACTAAGCCAGTTGACAGTAAATGGGAAGTACAGGATTTGACCCATTGCATACAAACCAGTGCTATGATAAGATTGAGAACTCCCGTTCTGAAGTTAAGCGAAGGAAGCTCCTTTGAAAAAAGACCATGGACTACGATATGAACTGAGATCTTGCACCGAAGAAGGTTCCCACATATCAAGAGAATCCATCACAAACTTCCAGTGAAAAGAACCAGTCATCAAGTACAAAAGTGATTGGAACTATATATTACGAATCAGATGTTTCTAGAGGACTCAACATCAACCCCAATAACCGAAAAGCATTTTTATGCAACCAGTGTGAACTTCATTCAAAACAAGGCTCCTTTTGATACATCGCTAGGAAGTAGCATGCTAACTCACACACCATAATAGAGATTCCACGTGTAATCATCGTGATCTGTAGCAAAGTCCCCAAAGCATAACCCAACAAACCACATGTACATATCAATTGAAGATATAATGGTACAAATGCAACATCGCCGAAAGTACTTTAGTGGCTGAGTCATAATGAGCTTCTCCAAGAATAAATATAATATTATAGATCCTCTTGTTTTGAGTCCCCATTTTTAAATGAAAGAACCCCTTGTATTTGGGTTGTTTAAGCATGTCAGACTCTCAAGCATATGCATAGACATCCACAGTTTTGATCTTGCCTTGGCAATTGTATAAGATGATGGCCGAGCATTCACTGCAAGGGGACCTCTTCGAACTGCCCCAGGCATTCTTCCACCATTATATGCCCTGCCCGGTCCACGGCCACGGCGGGCCCTACCTCTTCCTCTACCTCTCTCACGGGATCCTCTATTCTTTATAAGATCATCGAGGGACAGATCCAAAGCAGTAGCCATAATATCAGCAGTACAAGTAATAATCTTAGAGAAGAGTGAACCTGCAATTTACCAGGGAAAAACAGTAGAGAGAAAGAAATTAATATTATTAAATAGATAATGTCACTGTAAAACATTAGGCACATCCATACTGTAGACTAATGTACAATGTGTCTGTGTTTGTTGTTTTTGCAGTGTATATATATACATACAAATTGAAAAATCAAATGTTCATTATTTCCACACTACGAACATTGTAAAGATCACTTAACCCACCCCCACCAAATTGCCAATTCATGTGCCTCTTAAAAAGTTACTTGTGCTTTGTTAAAACATAATGAACCACTCAGTATGGGGTGTGCTTGTGCAAATTTGATCTTATCTGACAACATGAACATAATAAAAAAACTTTGACGAAAGAAACTACAACAAGCAGTTAATGATGAGTAAGGAAGCTATACAGTAGGGAATGAATCGATCAAGAAGTCAAATCCCTTGAGTCCATCCAATGTTCAGCATGAACAATCCAGAACGTACTTCCTAATCTATAGGAATCGTTGGTTTGCATCGCACTAAATGTGGATTGAAATCCCTTTCACCTTTTTTTAACAAGGTAAGATGAGATAAGATAAGGTTTTATTAATAGCTAAAGAGAACCTCTAGGGGTTGCCTCAAATGGTAAAGGTCTTAGGCTTGGGGGTATGCTCCCCCCTAGTCTAAGGTTCAAATCCCCTTGGGTGCAGGGGCTCATAATTTGAGTAGTTTTAATGAGGCTTTGTTGGTGAAGTGGTTGTAGAGGTATCAAAGGGAAGAGGGATCGATGTGGAGGGAGGTTATTGATCGGGGGGCTGGTGTTCTAAGGAGATTAGGGGGACATATGGTGTGAGTCTTTGGAAATTTATTAGAAAGGGATGAGCCAAATTTGGGAAACAAGTCAAGTTCGAGGTTGGAAAGGTTTCAAGAATTTGTTTATGGTTTGATGTTTGGTGTGGTGGGTGTGCTCCTTTTAGAGCTTTTGCGGCTATTTTTAGAATGGCTGTAAATCAGCAGGCTTCCGTTTCAGATTTGTTGATCCGAGCTAAGGGGGTTGTGCAATGGGATGTTAGTTTTATTAGAGCTGTTCAGGATTGGGAACTTGACGAGGTTGCGAATTTTTTCATTTTGTTTTATTCTCTAGATTTTGGAGGAAATGAGAGGGATCGAATGTTATGGAAGCAAACAGCGAGTAAAAAGTTTTCTGTTAGATCATACTATAAGATGTTAGACCGTTCAGCATCACTTTTCTTTTCCATGGAAGAGTATTTGGAGAGTTCATGTGCCGTCAAAGGTTGCCTTTTTTATTTGGACAACATCACTTGGGAATCTTCAGACAATTGATAATTTGAGAAAGCGTGGTATGATTGTTATGGAGTGGTACTTCATGTGTAAGAAATATGGTGCATCAGTGGACCATTTACTTTTACATTGTTAGGTGGTTAAGGTGTTATGGGATGGTGTGTTTAGTAGAGTAGGGCTGGTTTGGGTAACGCTTTAAAAAGTGGACTTACTTGCACGTTGGAAGAGGCCTCATGGTTGTTCTCAAGTGGCAGCTGCGTGAATGACGATTCCTTTCTGCATTATGTGGTATATTTGGTTGGAAAGGAATGAGCAGAGTTTTAATAACAGGGAGTGTACTGTAGAGGAAATCTGGAAACTTTTTGTATTTTCATTGGTTGAATGGTTTTCAACTATTGTACTTAATGGAGAGACTATTCATGAGTTTTTGTTATCATTTCATAATCTTAGAATGTAATTAGGTGTATCTTTTGTATACTTACTGTGTACATTGGCTTCCGCCTCTTGCATTCAATGAATAAAATTTTATTACTTATAAAAAAAAAAAAATCTCTTATGGCCATCAGACAGGGGGATTTTCTCTTGAATTACCCAAGATGCACTTGTAGAAAAATCTTTGCTGAGGGCCTGTGCACTCCCGAGATTAGTTGGGATGCTGTTCTCAAACACCAGTGCCAATAAAAAAAAATAGTTGAAGAGAATGAAACTACAATACCCAGGAAGCATACAAGAGACCCACCTACCTAGAAAAGGGAAAGGTGATAAAAATTCATGAAAAGTAGAAATAGAAGACTCTAAACTATTGTGGACCACTATCCATTAATGAGGAGTATTGAGAAAGGAGGACTTGAAGTCCAACGCCATTTTCTTGCAGTCTTCGAAATAACGCTCCTAAACTGGAAAAGAGATCACATCCTTTCCAGAATACTTTTTTTTTTTTTTATTAGTACATCCTTTCCAGAATACCATTCTAGCTTCTTAGCGATTCCACCCGTTACACTAGATCAGCACGCTAACACACACTTGGACATGAATCTAAATAATGGGGTTCCAACCCTGCACTCATTTCCGCACAACCCAAACAAAGACGGGGGAACTATCACCACCCATGAACCTTTCCAACCAAACCAAACGAAGAAATAATCCTAGAACCAAGCCACAATCAATTGCCCAAAAAATTTTGATACGACCCATGCCCTGCTCGCTTTCAAACACAAAGTGGAAAGAAAAAACAGATGTAACGTTCGCTCAGCAGACCCCAATATTACAAATTTTAGAAAATCAAAACAACATAGAGCATATAAACATAACCCGAAGAAAGCGTACACATCGATATAGAGAGACAGAGAGAGAAAGAGTAATACCTAGAGATTATCACGAAAAGCAGGTGGACAAGCAAAAGAAGAAAACGACCGCGGAATAATTAGGGCTTCAGAGATAATGGCGGTGAGGGGGGCAAGAAGCAAAAAGACCAGCGGGATTTGTAGGGTTATGAAGGGAGCGAGGATGAAATATCCATGAAAAGAATAAAGCACAGAAGAGAAGCGTTGTGAATGATGAGGGAGAGGGGTTAGGGTTTATATCGGAAAAAGCTTGAGGACGACTTTTCCATTGCGTGGTCGGGTTCGGGGTAAAGAAAAGGGCCGTATTCCAGTGTTGTCCCCTCGCACCCAGCCAATCAGCACACACGAAGTCCATTTCAATAAAATAGAGTGCGCTTTGGACACGATTTTCATATAGAAAAACTCTTTTTTTTAATGAATGTTATTATTATTATTATTATTATTATATAATCAAATAAAAATATTACGTATAATATTATATATATTGAGTGATAGTCTCTATCATTTTTTTAATTTAAAATTTAACTTATTTTCAATAGTTAACACATTATATAAATAAAATTATAAATATAAATATAAATAGTATTTTTCTAACTTTAATCTCAATAACGTAACAGAAACGTTAGAGAAAGTAAATTATACATGGTTCGTAGCGGACAAACCCCAACCTTTGAATATTTTTGCGCCGTGTGGTAGACTCCAAAAGCGTTAATAGTTTTTCAAAAGGGCCCCAAATGGGTCATGAAATGGACCTTCTGTTTGACTGATATCAGGATTATAAAAGAAATAAAAGTGATGAATCTAACTATTTAAATTACGTTTTTGGACATTCATTTAGAAGAGATATGCCCCTAAATAGTGTGCCTTGGATCCGTTAATGCAACCTAACTTAGCCCAAAAAGTTACACTCTAATCAAATAAAATCATAAGTGATGGCATCAGGTTTCAGACGATGGCCCATCTGTCGTGGAGCAATCAAGTCACGTAGACGGGTCAGCCCGTCAGAGTTCATTCCCGGCTGAAATCCAAGCTCCTTGTCCTTTTTTAAGTTCAGAATGTTGAATTAAATTTAGATGAAGTTTTTTTTTATAAATAATAATGAATTAAAATAATAAAATAAATTTTATAGAGTCTATTTAAAATAAATTTAAATATATTTAAATGTTAAAATAAATTTATATATATTTAAGAAAAAATTAAAAAAAATTATAAATACCATGTGATAAAAAAGCATTGAATTAAAAAATACTATAAATTTCACGTGTAAAAATATTTTAAGTTAAATGATATTTAGTAATTTAAAAATAATATATTTAAATATTAAAATAAATCTAAAACAGAATTTAACTCATCCAATGATCCGAACGAAACTAAATACCTTTTGATAGCTTTGTAGAAGTTAATACAAGCTAACTAACTTAGCCAATTGAAAAAATCGACAGCCCCTCGCACCCATTTGTCGATCAAATGGAGCCGCCACTCAAAAGCCATTGTCATCAACCAGCTCATTCATCAATTCACGAGTGGGCCAAAGGGCCTATAACAAACAGACAGACACGCCTATGGCTATCGATAAGACCCTATCATAGAGGCAATTCTATCGTACAACATGTGGTCTTACCAAAGAAAAAAACGGTTCCCTCCGAGTCATCAACCCAATAATCACATGTCCAGGTTGACTGCCCCAAATTTACCTTCCAAAACCAGCTCCATGCAACAAGAACCACCGTTCACATTCCCAAGTTCTAGCCCCAAAAACAAAGAAGAAATAAATGCAATGGAATCATAGACTCAAGGAATAAACAACTCCTAAGAGCATCATTAGAACTAGCCATATCCTCTATTACAATTAGAAATCAACAAAGCCTCAATAACAGCTACATTACCTTGTACATGCAATTACATGGAACACAAATTAGAGCTAACATTACCCAATTCTACAAAGGAGAGACATGAAGACGTAGAACACCACTGCCACCATCAAAGAGTTTATTGTTGAACACTCCCTTCAGACACTGGAGCCTTCGCCTTTGGTGGCCGACCCCGACCCCTTGGTTTGCCAGTAGTTGTTGATGCCATTGGTGGCGGTCCTCCCAATCCTCCACTAGGCCTTGCCATCTTCCTTGGCCGCCCTCTTGGCTTCCCACTACCTGTTGAGACCTTCACCTTCGGTGGCTTTGGAGGCGCATTTGGGTCCTTAGGTGGGCGGCCCCTAGGCCTTGTTGGTTTTGGAGTCAAATCCATGGCCTGTGGCAGTGCAACCTTCGGCTTAGGTGGCCTGCCACGGCCCCGCCTAGGAGGCGCACTCGGGTCCCGCTTCATGTAGTTGTTTTTCCAGAAGACCAGCTCTCCACTCTCTTTCATTCTGTTGAGGTGGTGCGTGAGTAGTGCTGAGTGCCCAGTAGGCAAGTCTCCGTACGTGGATTCAATATGCTTTGCTATTGAGGATTTGTTGGAGCCATTCTTGTCGTTCAATGCTTCGATTGCTTTCAAAATCATCTGGAATTCCAAAGCTCAATCATTATCAGAAGTGGTTATCATTCATCTCTTTCATTTCTCTGTCTTTGGCGATAGAAAATACATACCACCTATTTTTTCAACTTACACCAGATTATCAAAACCGTAAACATCCGTAAAATTTACAGAAGGCGATAGTTTGGGAGTGCAAAAGGGCAATTTTGATGGTCTAAAATGTTCTTTCCCCCAAAAAAAGAGTGTTTATTAGATCAAGCTTTGTATCAAAAATCAAGAAGGCTTTGGTATTGACGATTTTTTCGAGCCATTCTTGTCAATCAATGTTTCAATTGCTTTAAAAAATATCTGGAATCGGAATTCCACAGAATTGCTACTCAAGCATTGTCAGAAATGACTACTCCCTCTTTCTGTTATTTCTCTCTTGTCCCGAGTGTTGAAAAGAAAACGTCAGTCTTATTAGCTGAAGGGTTAGCATTAAGAAGAACTGAGCATGACTAAAAATTTACTTGACTGCTTTAAGGACTTTCAAAATAATCAAGAATCCCACGACTCGAAGATCATAAGGAAATGCTTATTCTTAGCGTTATTAGTTTCGAGGGTTAAAAAACCGATACAAATCCAGATTGATTAGGAAAAAGAACTGCGAAATCGGAAGTGGGTAATGTTGAGAAACTAGGGTTATTTTTTAATTTTTTAAAAAAAAAAAAAAAAGTTTTTGGATTACCAAGTACCAAATTTTTTTCTCGAAATACTGAAAAACTGAACTGAATTAACAAGAACAAAAGCAGTTCGAGATAGAGAATTTGGAAGAATTGTGGCTTAATTGTGGTTAGGAAAATGTAAAGTGAGGACCCCAGTTTTTCTTTTCTTTTCTTTTCTTTTCTTTTTCTATTTTTTTTTTTATCTGGGCAAGTGAGGATTCAGGAACCCCAGTTTTCTTTTCAACAAAAAATAAAAAATCGATTGAAGTGACATAAACCAGGGAAGTAAAAGAACAAGAAAAACAGATAAACAGGAGCGCATTGTGTTGAGAAGAAGGTAGGAAATGAGAGTTTAGGAGGGTTAAAAACAAAAATAATTGTTATTTTTTCATTGAATTATAAAGAGAATCCATTTGCTAATAAAAGAAAACCTCAAAGATTAAGCACAAGGAGCAAAACCCAAACAAATAAATTTAGATCCATTAGAACTCGTCAGCAGCAGAACAATGAGGATTGAAAGGAAAGGTCTTTTTTATTTAAAAAGTCTTCAAAAACACCTTTTCTATATAATATAAGCACTGGGAGAAAATTAGCAACAACCAAATCACTGGAAACCCAAAAGAAAAAGATCAAGCAGAGCTCAACCATGATGAGGGAACAAAGAAACAAGTGCTAGAAGAGAAGGTTTTTTGTTCTTTCCCAGCGATTTGTAGGGATAGAGTGATGTACCTCTGGGTAAGGAGGGATTGATTTAGGTTTATTAGTCTCTTCAGCCGCCATGAAAGTTGAGTTCCAGAGAGAGGAAGAGAGCAGCTTTCGCTTTCGCTTTTGCTTTCGCTTTTGCAGGATTAAGCAGGAAGCTATATACAGCTCCCAACTACAACAACGCTGCTTTCAACACAACTGTTTGATTTGGGAAGCCAGCGAGCGATTGCAAAGATTTTATTAAGTTTCGATTTAATAAATATATATTTCTTTTTTCTTTTTTTAAAAAAGTTTTTCTTTTTCTTTTCTTAATTGGACGGCCGGGAATCCTAAAGTGGATAATGATCGAACGGATAAAGATAGATCAGGGTGGTACGCACGGATCTATGACGTGGGATACCTTTTTCTAATTAATTTGAATTTCGTTAAATTACGAAGTTACTGAAATATCCCTCTTCCGTTTGGAATGATGGTTTTTGGGGTTGGTAATATACCTCACATATTCTTACTATTTATTTTTCTTTTTCATTTTCTTCTTTAAATTTAGATTAAAAATCTCAAACACTACATATTTATATAAAAAGATCATGAACAAAATTCAAATAATAAAAGGGAAAAAAAAACTTAATAATAAAGAAGTAATAAAGAAGGTAAAGATATCCTTACCATTATATGGACTGTGTTGCGTGGTCCCCTACCCACCAACAATATTATATGATAAAGATTAAAAAAAAAAAAAAAAACATTTGTGGGTCCGATCGGGTTAAACAGAATTGAAACTGGGGCTTCGTATGTCGGCCTGAACATGAAATTCCACACGTGCGGATTGTTTGGCTTGAGATCCACTTTACGAGTACGTTCCGTAGACCGTAGATTTCTCTATCATCTCCCATAAAGTTTGGGTGGTATCGAATGGACGGATAAAAAGAACATAAATATGATAATATGCCGTCCCGAAAGTGTACTGGTTGAAATGATCGCTCATTAATTTAAATTTTTTTTAATGATTAAATATTGATATATTTTTAAAAATATATTTAAATATATAAATATATTTTTAAAAAAAATCTGAAAATAAAAACTCAAAATTATGCTAGACAACACGCACAACAATTATTGCTAGACTGCCACCATGGATTTAAAAAGAAAGTATACAGATGAATTAGTCTATATATAATTCTTATTTAAAAACTGTTCATGTTCATATAATTATGTTTAAAAGAATTTTAAAATTTTAATAATATTTTTTTTAAATATTTTTTTTTATTTTTATTTATCAATGAGACTGTACACACAATTTTTTTATTTATGATTACAAATAAAATTTCTCACAAAATAAATATAACTTAGACTGCGTCCGATTAAGATTTGGGTCTAATAATGATGAGGTGACAACTTTTAAGTTAATAGTGTTAAACTAATCACCAGTTACGTTTGGTAGTTTCCGTTTCGACTTTGAAATTAGTAGTTTTTTCTTATAAATCGTCGACTTAAATTTTTTAACTTTTATTGTAATATTTCATTGTCATTTAGAAATTATAATTCTTCAGATTTTGCTAGAATCTTATTTTATTTCTATATTTTATTTTTAGGTAATAATTGAGATTTTACATTTTTCGAGCAAAATTTTCATTATCTTGATTTTCCTTTGGTATTTTGAGCACCGCTCGTGGGTTTCAAAATTAATGTTCAACTTTGATCAATAAACCCTATTCTCATAATTTTCTTTCTGCATTGTAATGCTACTGCAAAAGTATATGACATTTGAATAAAGTAATGCTAGTTGCAAGTCCTAAATAAACAAGTCATATATAAACCTTTTGTAAAATAGTGGATCTCCCTAATAAAAAATGGTTTTTTGACACTTTTTAAGGTGATGTCCATTTTTTTTTTTATAAGTACTTGCATGAAATTTATCTATTTGAAATTTGTATAAATAATTTTTTATTTAAAAAATATCTTAGCAAAAAATTAAGATTCTATACAATTTTCTTGATCTAAGAAGTCATATTGAGATATATATATACCATTAAATACTATAAGTAAAGAGTATGAACTATAATAAAATTTATATATTGTATCTATTTCTCTCATGTTTATCTATATTTTCTCACCAAAGTGTATTGCTTTGAATCTTTGATGACGCCAAATTATTAACTTGTTCGTGCCAAGTAGATGGGACATGTTTACAAATATCAACTCCCAACGAAAAAAGAAAAAAGAAAAAAATTGGTCTCGTAGTCGTCACTGTCGAAGCTGCACTTGGAACCTTAAAAGTAGAACTACTTTATCAAGTGCCTGATTGCAGTAATGGAAGATTCCATGCAGGCTAGCTTATCCATATCCTAAAATTTCAGATGAAATGTATTCCATGATCCTAATTAATTCGTCCCTAAATTGCAATAACATACATGTCTCTCTCATGATCATGTGTTTGGATGTAGATACTGATATTAATAACATCTCAAGGAAACCTAATTTATTAGTAGAAAATATTTATTTATTATCATTTCCTTAACATCTTTTGATGTTTTTAATGTATTATGATAGGTTCACAAATAAAATAAAATAAATAATCTCTAATTATTAATACTATATCATAAAATTTTAAAAAAAATGATAAATAGCATTACTAGTAAGACGAACTTGTTAAGAAATGGAAAGATATAAACAACTACACAATAGAACAGTGACAACCCTCTCACTCATAAATATAGACAAAGCTGATACATGTGTATACAAGTAACTTTCGGCTAGCTCGTAGATACTGAAAACCCATATCAAATCGAACAATCCAAAAGATCAGAAAAAAAATTTTCAACACTTCTTGAGGATCTCCCCTCCCACATTTCTCTAAGAAAGAAAACACGAATGAAAACTATAAAACAGGAGAAACAAAAAAAGAACCGAAGCAGCCTGACCTACAACATTGAGGTCAGGTAGAGAAGACACACTCCTCTACATCTTTCCCAGTCCCTTAGGCAATCAAGGTCGTAGTGAGGACGTCCCACAATATCTTACGCTTTGCATTCTTGTAGTAGGCCAAATTCCGAACGAGCAATAAGAAAATGGAGGAAGACTTCAAATCTACAGTCTTGACTCCCATGAACCAATCCAAACGAACCATCCCGGGAAACTCTATCTCCATCAAGAGATTTCCTGGCACTAGAAAAGCATAGACTTCGATGAGCATTTTTTTCGTGCTCGGTATGAAGTTAAGCAATTTTGCATCTGCAGACTCAGACCGCTCACCTCTGAGAAAGCAATCTGCATTTGTCAGTCGAATTTATCACCCATAAATTCATGTCTGGTCTTTATGGAGTAATATTTTATTGCAGCTCAGAATTGATCAGGTAGAATTAATGGATGCAAGCAGAAAAAGTATTTTACCTATCGTATTTTCATTTGTGGGTTGTGGCAGTCTACTGGAATTTCACATCGTCACTCACGTTGTTCACACGAACTTCAACAGCCTTCAGATCGCGAAGATGTTGTAAAACTTCTTGAACTAGATCGACTCCCTTGTCTCCCTTCTTTATGGAGCTCATACAATGCCTTAGAAACTCCCTATCTGATTTGAGAGCTCGCAGCTTCTCATTAACATGATCCACCTCATCTTCAATGGGTAGTTTTTTTACTTCAAGTTCAAAATTGGATTCCAAGGATTTTTGCATTTCAACATATTCGGATTCGCCTTTTTCTTCGACTAACAACCCTTCTTCACTTTTGTTATTGGCGGCATCGAAGAGAGGAAGGAGCCTCTTTGCCATTGAATTCATTGTTTTTCTCTCTGGATAAAGTTTATCCTTTGAAATTCCATTTTCTTCTGGACTAGTAAACTCATGATTGTCAAGCTCTTTTACACCATACATTGAGGAACGATTCACTGAAATCCCATTTACTTCCGGACTAGTAAAGTCATGATCGTCAAACTCTTTGGCACCATACATCGAGGAATGCTCAATGGATTTTCCATCTTCAAGAAATCCTCCATCTTCAGCCAATGTGATAAGCTTCTCCTCCAGTGCTTGGAGCTGATCTAGAATGGACAGCCTCTCTTCCTCGAACTCTGCCAATGATCCATCAAGGGCACTCATATGCCTCACACAGTCCAGAGCCATTTCCTCCAAATTCAAATCTGCATTGCCAGCACTAGTGTTTTGAGTGGTATCTTCATGGCCGGAATAGTTACCATCATCTCTAGCTTCACGATTCAGATCAATTGATAATTTATCACTTTCATCTGCAATGCTGCAAGAAGCTGAAGAGTTTCTGCTTCTTAAACTTCCATCTTTAATTCTTCTTGTCATTCTCATCTTCTCTTTTGCCTCATAATCTAAGACCTTCTCACGATACATGTCCAAGTCTTTCTCTAGTTCTTGCTTCTCCTTCTCTTTCTTGGTCATGAGCTCATTCAAAAGTTGCAAGGCTTCCTGGTCATATTCAGCTTGTTCTTCCATCATCCTCTGATATTGTAACGCTTCCATCTGCATTGTTGCTTTCTCTTCTTGAAGCCTGGTTATCATAGCCATAGTCTGGTTAGCAGCTATTGCAGATGCGCTCCTCTCTTCTTCTAGTTCTGCATAAACAGCATTTAAAGCTTTTCGTTCGGCTTTTAGTGCTGCTTCCAGAGGTTCAGTGGTAGTAGCTGCATCACCACCTTCCATCTTCCCAACAGCACTTCCATCGAAAGGTTCTTCAGCTCCTGACTCTCGAGTATTTTCAATCAAAAATGTTTTTTCGTGCTGGATATTTTTCTTCATGGGCTTTGAACCTAGTAAAGCCAATTTCACTTTAGAAACTATCTTGAACTAACTTTTATGCTTCTTACAATCGAGTAACTGATGATTGGAAATAAATGTGAGGCTTACCAAGGTCATCCTGAGGCATTAATGAATCAGGGGCGATACAGAATTTAGCACCATTATCGTTAGCGGAAGACGGATCTTCTTTTACGCATCCCGATGAATAAATTGGTTCTTCAGCTTGAGGCCGATCGGCTGCATGGTCTGACTCCTCTGTGCCTATCAGGGTATTGGCTGAGCATTCATCAGACAACAGATTTATGCTGTCTATTACTGCTCCACGTGCTGATTTTTGTATCAAAAAATTGAAACGGCCGACATGAATATAAGGTCCATGTTGGGGGAAAAATAGATTATAATGGAAGATTTTGTTAAATACCAGGAATTACTGTGTACCTGGTAGATCATCTGGTTGTTTTTGTTTCGTGGATACTTCTTCTATGAGGAATAAAGTTTGAGGTCGTCGAGTATTAGCAACTTGGCTACATTCCTCGCTGACTACATCTTGTTTCCTTTCTACCACCTGTAAAGTCTGAGTATCACCTTCATCGATCTCCAAGCTTTTAAGTTGTCCTTCAATTGCCCTCTCTTCACTCTCCTTTATCATGAGTAATATTGCCTCTGTTGAGCCGTTGAGCTGTGTTTCAATCCATACCTCTGGATCAGAAGCTCTATCCTGCTGATCCTGCTCTCTCAGATCTTCATCTTTCAAGTTGCATGATCCTTGGTTTGCTGTAGTTGAAGAATCAATTAACTCGATCGGGATTAGACGATTGAACTCACAAGCAATATAATTCGTTAAATGCATATTGATGGTTTCAAGTGAGTGATCTTGTCCAGGGCAACACTGACAATTGTCAAAAGATAGATGAACAAAATTGGTATAATCGGATTCCTGCTTGGTCGAGTCAATCAGGAACGTTGAACAATCCTCCTGTGCCACGTCTTTGAAGCTAAAACCTCCAACATCAGGAAGTATCCGATACTCGTCTGCAATCCCTTTGTCACTGTGATTTTCTTCCATCTTGGTTTTTTGGATCTCATTGTCCTTTTCCTTGTGTTTTGACGGAGAATTAGGTTTGCTTGGTTCTTTGTACTTACCTTCGTTGTCATCATCATCCACTGCTTCTATAATCAAATCGTCTTTCCGGGTATGATTCAAAGCATCCCAAGAAGAAGGCTTTGGAGAATGCGGTTCGCAGCTTAAGCTCTCGTTGCAGCATGAACACCTTAAACTCTTTTCACCATTAGTTTCACTTTGGTTCTCACTCATCCATGAAACAAAAGCAATTCTCTTTGTGCTTCCAATGGAGCTGTCGTTGTAACTTGGTCGAGAGGCCAAGCAGTCCTCACATATATTATTTGATTCAGCCAAGTTCTGATGAGTTGAACAGTAGCTCAATTTGGAAATTTCAGTGGCATGAGTGTCACATATAAGATCCCTGTAAGCGCTTGTGTTCTTGCTAGGCTCCAAGATGTGATCGACTCTAGAACACCATAGGCACGGTGGTTTAAGGCCAACGTAATTAGAAAATTTCGTGATCAAATAACTGAAAAAAGAGTTGAGGAGGAGGAGGATTATCAAGACCCATTCAAGGATTACATAGACTAGAATGACGATGACTTTGTGGGTGTTTCTATGCAACATGGTTGCAAACTTGTTGGCAGCCATGGTTTTGCTATGTTTCCTTGTTATTTCCACACTATTACGCACTCGTGAAGGGGGAGAGAGAGAGAGAGAGAGAGAGAGAGAGAGAGAGGTGTCAATGGAAGAATGTTATTGTAGTTTTGACAGAAGTAAAGGTGAGAGGATGCAGAGAGAAGTAGAGATGATGCTTATCTGGATGTGGTACTAGTTACTCTTACCAGAATTAGCTTAATGTTAATCTCTTTATAAAATACTCCCATTAATATAGACATCTTCATTCATGCTCGAGATGATAATAATTATGATAATTGTACTCAGAAACAGGAAGATCAATAGATCACACAGTGTAACAATGCTCGTTTGTTACTTTAATTACTTTATTGTTCTACACCCACAAATCTAGTAGAAGGAGGTTATTGTTCCTTAACAAAAGGAAATGTTGCAGAAAGCATACTCTAATGCCCCGGAAGTCCACCCAACTTGGATTTGGGGGACATCTCGCACCAAAAGTGGCCCACCACCATCCACATAAACGAGTCTGTGGCCAATTGCAGAATTGAGACTCACGCTCTTAAAAACTGAACCCTGTAATTAATTTTCTACTCTGCACTGCTGCCTTCAAACATCTCATACTTGTTTCTCTCCAAAATATTTCATTTGTTTTGAATTTAATGAATGCATAGTTATATCAATTAGGTTGTAATACCAATAAAAAAATTAAAGTGGCTGGGACGGAATGATGAAACAAGGTAGTCAAACAGGAGCAGGAATGATGGAAAGTCTAAGAAGAAAGAAAAAGTGAGCAGAAAAAGGAGAGTAGATGGATCAAATTGGGGCAGTGTGAGAGTGACTTGGGACCCTGTCTATGAATAAAGATGATGATAATGTTTGTGGTCTCCCTCCTTGCTTTGCTTTTGCTTTTTTAAGACTCCAGCTTTGGCTTTTGGAAATAACATTCCTGGAATTTGAGAAACGCAGAATTTTAATCAAAGAATATATCTAACGCTTATTCTTAATGCTTGCCCCAAGTCTAGTTTGTTTTCACAACTATTCTCATCTCATCTAATTTTTATAACTTTCTCAAATACTTACACAAAATAAAGTAAGCAATTCATTTTTTTTAAATTCTTAAAAAAATAATATTAAAAAATATATTCTAATAATATTTTATTCAACTTTCAACTATTACCTCAATTCATCTCATCTGAAAAAATAAACGAGTAAATCTCGAAATAAAGAAAAAATTACCAAAAAGAGAGTTGGTGACAACAATCACGGAAGGTTAATCTCGACACAGTAGAGATTCTTTAGAGAGAGATTGGGTTGTTCCTTTATCCTTTCATGAATTTTAGGTGCAGCACTTTAGGGGGTCTTAGATGAAGTAGAGACCTCCGTTCTTCTGACCATGGCATCCAAAGCTGACCACCAGATTCAATTGGATATCATCTCGTTGGTAAATATATTATGATCAGCTCTTGGCATATAACATGGGGCCCTTCCTTCAAAAAGCGATGGTTTCCGATACTGAGATCTCTGTGCAGATTCATCCTCTGGCCGTCTTCTTCCCCTTTTTTATGGACCTTTGCTGCCTAATCATGTAAATGCACAGCCGTATGGACCTTCGGAAAAGAGACCTACTACTTATGAAATCCGGTGATTTTGATCCATGTCGAACATACTTATATTGGATAGAAACTGTAGACTGTAGGTCGACCAGTAAAACATTGGATCGAAAACAGCTTGGAAAGGGAGATTGAATTAGGCCCACTGCCTTAAAGGAAGATTTTGGCCATTACATGCGTTGCCTTTCAGAATTAGAACAAAAGATCAAAATAAAATTTGATTGGTCTTCTAGGCATGTTATTCTCTGGATGGGATACAGGAAGAATTGCTCCCCCGAGAGCAGGAGTTTGGATAGAACATTATTCTTTAATGCTATTAGATGGAATGGTCATTCCTTCTCTGTATAGCAATTTTGCACATCCAAAATTGAAGGGACAAACATGCTATAAAACAGTAAATATGAAAACGAAACCAAGTCATTGAGCTGACCCACATTTGAAAACAGGACACATTGACCCAGTGCTGCTGCTGCGGCTGCGGCTTCTGCTCTCCTATTCTAATCTCACTAAAAAGCAAGTAGAATTTGGCCACAACATTGAAATAGATTTACTCATCATTGGCCCATTTTGTTTTTTAACAGGCCATCCTGCAGAATTTTTTTTTTTTTGACTACTTAATCTATATTGCAGTAGAGAGCACGCCCGAACATAACTAAATCTATATTGCAGTAGAGAGCACCGTTTACTGCAGGCGAGTCCGAGCTTGGAAAGTTTCAGGGGAAGTTCAACATTTCAGTGAGTTTCCTATAGTCCCAAGATTGCAAGTCTTGGGACATAATTGCCGCACCAACAGCCAGTGCAACAGATACAAGGACCATGCCCTTCATGCATCCATGACCCTGCGATGATTGCCTCACAATCAACTTGCAGTATTTGTCTGCATCCTTCAATGATGTATGGTGAGCACCAGCATCTCCGTTTGCCAATGCTTTCTCATTCTAAATAAACACAAAAATGAAACTAAGTGAGAAACAGTATATTTCCACTCGCAGATGATCAGAAGTTATGTTGACTTCCAAATTCGAATCAGATGTATAAGTGAATTTTTGGGTCAATATATCATAGCAAATGGATTCGATATATGAAATCATTTGGCAGCGAAAATTTGAAACTATTCAAGAATATGCTTAACATATTGATCACCATAACAGGGGTGCAAAAGCTTAAAATGCCTTTTCACAGCCCCTTAGGAAAATGAGGGGAGAGGGGCAGTAGAGGGGTGCTTGGTGGCAGAAGGAGAAGATAAGAGATGCTGCCATTCTAGAGCAATATTCCTGAGCAGTTTGCAACTTTTCTACGAGCAGATCCAGTGACAGGGATTTCAATGTCCTCAAACCAACATATTATCTTGTCTAGAATATCTGGAAAACGTTTACCTTCTGCTTGAAACTCTGAAGAGTTTCCCTCAAAATGTCCAAATTAGAAAGCTTTTTAGAGCACTCCTTCCATTCATCAGAAAGCTTTCTCAGAATAACAACACTCGCTTCAAGATTATCAAGATAAAGCATGTCCTGTTCCCAAATCAAATATAAAATTCAATGCTGTGTAGATGATTGGGGATAATAGTCTCAAATAAAAAGTAAAAATATAAAATAAACCGTCCAAAATGCTTACCCATTGCTTGTAACATTCAGGGTTTTGGCTCAAACACCAAAGAAAAATGTCGCTTGCTTCCCCTGACAGGCCAGGGTTGCCTGCAAATGAATTTTTAAGTCAAGCTCTGTCACAGTAATAAAAGGAGACAGGAATTTGCAATATGCCACTACCTTCTCCAGCAGCTTTGATTGTAATGTTCAAAATCTGTTGTGCAACTTGCTTCATCGATCTGCTTCCCGGGGAACCAGCAAGGGCGACCTCTTTTAAATTCGGATATATAGCTTCAAATTTTTCGGTAACCTAAGCAAAGCACATTATAAATACACCGAAAAAGTACATATCATAAGGAAATATACAGTGAATAATCCCACTGATACCCACCTTTAGCCGATCCGATGGTGCGGGATAGGTAATTCTCAGCAAAAGCTCAAGACCTAATGGTGGCACCACACGCTCCCCCTTTCTGACAACACCATTTAACAGGATGGTCCGAGCTTTTGGGGAAGACAAAATTCTAATTTCAAGGGATGAAGAATTATACAAAAAAACCAAAAAATAAACAAAGAAACAAAAGTGAGAAAGAGGAGAAGATAGAGTTCTGCAATAAGGAAGGAAGATTGGTTACCTATCAGGCTATCAGGGAAAAAAAAGGAAGGGAGATATGGTTTAGCTCCACTTTTTTTTTTTTAACAAGTAGATCCAAGAGTAAAGGAAAACATGTGAAGATAACAAATAAAACTTATGTTCAATCTCAAAAAATGACTAACCTCTCCACCAACTGTAAAATCAAGTCTCTAGATAGTGGATTACAGCTTGACTTGCTAGCCAGCATAGGCAAGAGAAGATAAACCCACATGTACAACCCAACAACTAAATCTCCTTGAGATGCCTATACAAACCAAAATCCAATTTCAGAATTAAATGTATACCAATTTATAGAAAAGATTACCTATCAGATGAATTATCTATACTGGGAACATTAGATTATCAGTGTTGCCAACATTCACCTGAGCAATCACCCAAATAGTGACTGGAAGCTTATCCTGTCCTTGATATTTTGGATTTTCCTTAATAATAGGCAATAAACTGATCAACACATCAGGTTTCCTTCGTAGTGCCATTGCTAAAACAACAAATATGGCAACCTGCAGTTCCAACATCACATCATTTCACTAGCAATGACATAACTCAAAAACAGGAGAATGGGACACCATTTCACTCATTATTCAGAAGGGCCAATGCCATCATCATTCCTTCCAAAAAAATGGGAATGTTAATTCAAAAGAGAAACATGCGAAGGTCAAAGCGAGTGAACCAACCCTTTTTTTTTTATAAGTAAAAATATTTTATATATCAAAAGGAGTAACCAAGTACACTAAACGTATACAAGAAAACACCTAGCCCATAATAAAGCGCCACTAATGACCCAAAAAAGCCCGTGAAAACAACCTAAAATACACTAATCCCAAAACTAACCAAAATACCCAAAAAATTACACTGAACCTCAACTCCTTGTTTCCCGTAGAACTAATACCCAAAGCCAAACCCCAACCCCAACCCCTTGTGTGAGTGAACCAACTTTTGGTTTGCAAACAACATATACAGAAGAAATAACAAAACTTGTTGGCTACTTTCTTCCTTTTGTCTACTTTCTTCCTCCCTGTTCAGTATAACTGAAGCTGAAGCAATCAAAATCAGAAAACCAGAAAATCAACATAAAAGGCTACCATCATTCTCTTGCATGGCAATTACATATGCAAGTTGCAACACAACTGTTCAAATCTTTGTATTGCCTGATAATTCCATTTAGTCTGACACCTTATAACAATGATAAATATGGAATTCAGATGAAGGAAAACTGTGATACAGAGAGAGGAATCCCCATCCAAACTTTCAGGTCTTTTTGGAGTTCTCATAAAACCAAGTTATCTTCCCTGGTAATAGCCCCAAAACACTAAAATACCAGGGCATGTCTCCCTGTAAAAAAATTAAAATGCAACATGTTCAGTCACTTATAATGGTTTCCACCATTGATTACTACTAAAAATGTAGGATAAGCACCATTCATTTCGTAAGAGTGTCCATAAGCAGTAAAAATTGTTTTTTTAGTAGACTTGAGAAGGTGGTTTTTGCTCTCCGTACCACCAAAACTCTGATGATGAAAAGTGAGAATTTTTCTCTCCGATGATATTTGGTGGTTTGTAACGGCAAGAATACAATTGAGTGTAGAGTTGTTAGGTGTGATTATGATATGGTTCTTAAAACACTGCTAAAACACTGGAGGACTGTCTAAAGGGAGAAAAAAAGAACAACTACACCATGGTAAGGGAAGGAAGTAGCAGCTTCATAGCGCAACGGTGTTCAGATGCTCACGGTCGCTACATGCAACTTGTGGAAAATGGTGGTGGTAGCAGGTGTAGTTTTATCTTCATACCTGAAGAGATGGAGGGTAAGGGATGGAGGAGGATGGCGGAGGCGCTATGAGAGTTTGCAAGCGAAGGGAGAGGCATAAGTCATAACAGAGGAGGGGCACCTATGAGGCCATCAGTGGCGATGCTTCAGCTACAAAAACACTCGTATAGGGAGGTCTTGGAGTCGATAATGAAGCTTGTGCAACCCCGTGAAAGGAATAGGCGTGGAGATAGCGGTGCCATGGAAGCTCAAAAAGACTTTGCGACAAGGTAACGGGCATGGGACTGGCAGAGCTCCTCTTACCGCAGGTACAATTAGTGCCCAGCTGAAGGGTGGCGGTGGTAGGCTTGCTATTGGCCTAGCAGAGGGGGGTGTCCATAGTACGCTGTTGGATGTGAAGGCACAATTAAAGGAACTTCAAGAAAAAGTGCATTTTCTAATATGGGGTGAAGAGGAAAAAAAGGACACAGGCTTGGGATTGGATATGAGCGGGCTCGGTATGGGCCCCAGCTTGGAGGAAAGTGGACTCCGCATATTTATAGACAGGCAGCTCAAAAGGGGACAAGTGGGCCTGGGCTCGAAGGTTGCTAGACCCAATAGAGTTATAGGAAATGGGTAGTTAATTAGGAGACAAAGGGCAAAGCAAGTGGGCCGCTCCTTGGGGCCTTCGCTCGTGAGGCAAACTGGATGACAAGTAAGGCTCGAGACCCAACTTGTGTGGAGAATTAGAGACGGAGGTGATCCAGGGCCCTCTATCGGCAAAAATCTGGCATCCTCACTGGAAAAGGCTCCAACCCTTTCACGACCAGCCGAGGAACCCTCAACGGAGTCCCAGAGGGTGACGGCAACAGTGGGCAAGTTGACGACAGTAGTATTCGAAAGGGCTTTAGACTTTTCCCTACCACTAAGCACCGGATCTCCAGCGCATCACAGCCAGACAATGCTGACGAGAAGCAGGGAAGTGGTTGCCATTGACCCTCCGATGGTATCCCTTCTAGTGAAGGCTCCACAACAGACAGAGGTGGGTCACGATTTGTACATAGTGGCTGGAAGTGACGAGGGAGTTGTTGAAAGCCCTCACATATGCTAATTCCGATGCATGACTTCTCTAAATTGGTGTAGGAATCTCTTCGCGAAGGAGATGATGGGGAAATGCTGATGAATTCGCTATGGGCCACTAGATATGGGGAGGCCATGCCCCAAAACTGTATGTTATCAAATTAGTTTAGTGTTTCTAATTCGGTTCTACATAAAGTGAAGGAAATTCAACTTTGTGTGGGGATGGAGTGTGAGGGTTTTGAGAAACAATTTATGGCTTTACCTACTACCATTGAAGTTGGTCAAGGCCCAAGAAATCTCGTTCCAAAAAATAGAGGGAGCTAAAGAGACTAACTTGGTCTCTTAATTATGAGAGCAGCCCAAGCTGAGAAAGATCCAAAGGGAAGAACACCTCCTTGATGAAGCCCTTTTTTTTTTAAGTAAGCCCAAAATTGATTCTTGGAATATCCGAGGGCTCAACGAGGCCAATAAGCGTCTTTGAATAAAAAAATTGCTTCATGAGTGTAAGGCAAACACCATATGCTTACAGGAAACTAAGTTGAAATCTATTCCAAGAAAAATTGTTCAAAGTATATGGAGCAATTCATATGTGGATTGGGCTTGTCTTGCATCTGATAGAACTTTAGGAGGTGTTCTAGTTATGTGGGATAGAAGGGTGGTGGAGAAATTGGAGGAATTCATAAGGGAGTACACCGTGGCATGTTTCTTTAAGAGTATGGAAAACAATTTCTTGTGGGCTTTTGCTGGTATTTATAGGCCAAATTTGGACAGCAGTAGAAGACTTTTATGGGAAGAAATAGCTGGAGTACACAAATAGTGGGACCTAACATGGTGCGTAGGTGGTGATTTTAATGTTATAAGTTCCCAAGTGAACGTTTAGGAGAAACTACGATGCAACCAGCAATGATAGGATTCTCGGAGTGTATTTTTTACTTGAGTTTGGTGGATATCCCTATCACGGGTGGAGCATTCACATGATCCAATAATCAGACGTGGTCTAAATTGGACAAAGTTTAAGGGTCAGTTTGGATCTCAAACTCATCTCATCTAATCATTACAATTTTTATAAATTCCAACACAAAATATAATAAATAATTCAACTTTTTTAAATTCCAAAATAATAATAATTTTAAAAAATAATATTCTAATAATATTTTATTCAACTTTCATCTCAACTCAACTTAGCTCAACATCCAAACGCAGCCTTAGTCTCATCAAAGTGAAAAACTCATTATCCATACGTATGTCAAAAAAGGCTACCTCACCTTTGTTCTTATCATTTTTCTATCCTGCTGGATTGTGGTGGTATCCAAGGAGGGCGTCGATACTTTTCTCACGTTCATGGATGGTTCCTCCAGCTATAATCAAATCAAGATGGCTGAAGAAGACAAGTTATACACAGCCTTCCGCACTCCGAAAGCCATCCCTCTCTGATAACTCATTAAGACAAGCACCTAGCTCCTATTTTAATTGAAAGGTTCAGTAAATTTGAAAATATATGGCTGAAAATTGATGATTTTGTGGACAAGGTTAGGCAATGGTGGTGCTTATATCAGATTCATGGCACCCTTAACTTCATCGTTGCAAGTAAATTGAAAGTTTTAAAAATAGATTTAAAGCCTTGGAATAATCAATCATTTGGTGACATAGGTGATCATAAGAAGTCCTTGTTGGAGGAGCTACAGGAGTTAAAGAGGATATAGGAGGGCCAAGTTCTTTCCTTAGAAGAGTTGTCTCGGAAGTCAAAGTTGGTCACAGAATTAGAGAGGGTTATCTTATTGGAAGAGATCACTTGGAGCCAAAAATCTAGAGCATTGTGACTGAATGAAGGGGATCAAAGTACGAAGTTCTTTCATAGAGTGGCTAACTCTCATAGGAGAACCAATACCATTGAATATAGTTGGTGTGGCTTGTACGGAGGCCCCTGTGATTCGAGAACATGTTGTTGATTTTTCTGAACATTTGCTTACTGAGCAAGTGGGTTGGCAACCAAAGCTTGATGGATTACGTTTTGAGTTTATTGAGCCACAAAGTGTCTCTTGGTTGGAGAAGCCCTTTGAGAAAATGGAGGTTCATGGTGTGGTGAAGAGAATGGTTAAAGACAAATCACCGGGTCTAGACGAATTTTCTATGGAATTCTTCCAATCATATTGGGATGTGGTGAAGGAGGATCTAATGAAGGTGTTCCAGGAATTTTGCTTGGTTGGAAAATTTGAGAAAAACCTCAATGCCACTTTTATTGCACTGATTCCTAAGAAGATCGAGGCATCATAGGTAAAAGATTATCGGCCCATTAGTCTTAGGAATGGGGTGTATAAGATTATTTTCAAGGTGCTTTCAAACCGCCTAGGGTAGGTATTGGGGAAGATCATTACAAAACCCCAAAATGCATTTGTAAGGGATAGGCAAATTCTGGACTCAGTTATCATCACCAATAGATGCCTAGATAGTAGACTAATAAAATCTAGCAATACGGGGATCCTATGTAAGTTGGACATGGAGAAGGCTTATGATCATATTAACTGGGGTTTACTACTTTATTTGCTTGGGAAGTGTGGATTTGGTGAGAGATGGTGCTTGTGGATTAGATGTTGCATATCAACAGTAAAGTTTTCAGTTTTGGTGAATGGCAGTCCAGTTGGCTTCTTTAACAATTCCTAAGGCCTAAGACAAGGGGATCCGTTGTCCTCACTCATCTTTGTTATTGTTATGGAGGTGCTTAGTAGAATAATCTCGACTTTAGTTAACAATGGCTTGGTGGCTGGATTCTCGTTTGGTGGCCCCAATAAGGGTACTCTTAACATTTCTCACTTGTTTTTTTATAGATGATACACTAATATTTTGTGAGGCATAACAAAACCATATCCGGGCACTTCTACTCAGTTTTGAAGCAGCATCAGGTTTGAATGTGAGCTTTGACAAATTAAAATTGGTGCCAATTGGTAACATTCACAACATCCGACAGTTGGCTAACACTCTTGTATGTAAGGTTTCCTCTCTTCCCATGAATTACCTTAGTCTTCTGTTGGGGGCTGCCTCATGGGCTAAATCAATCTGGTATACAGTGCTTGAGAAAATAGAACGTAGATTGGCAAATTGGAAGAGACTGTACTTGTCGAAAAGTGGCAGAATCACCTTAATAAAAAATACTCTGTCTAATTTACAAACGTACTTCTAATCTCTATTCCAAATTCCAACAAGTGTGGCAACCCAGATTGAGAAACTTCATTGAAACTTCCTTTTGGATGTGGGGGATAACTTCAAATTCCACCTAGTCAAGTGGGATAAGGTATGCTCCCCAATATCTTCTGGTGGGTTGGGAATTAGAAATCTGAGGATTTTCAATTGGGCTTTACTTTGAAAATGGTTGTCACGATATAATATGGAACCGGAAGCCTTATGGAAGTCAGTGATTGATTGCAAATATGAAGGTTTGTGGGGGGAAGGGGGGTTGGTGTACTAGAGAGGTAAGTGGGGCTTATGAAGCGGAAGTCTAGAAGCACATTAGACGAGAATGGAGTGTTTTTACTCGTCATACTAGACTCGTGTTGAGAGATGGCTCTAAAATAAAATTCTAAAGCGGCCTATGGTGTGGAAGTAATGCCATAAAGGACTAATTCCCTTCAGTTTTCTAGGTTGCATCCGAGGAAGAAGCTTCAGTGGCTGGTTTAATGATGATATCTAGGGATCAAGTCCAATGGAACATCAACTTCAGTAGGGCGGCCCAAGATTGGGAAGTTGGCATCTTTGAAGACTTTTGTAGTCTTTTGTATTCCACGAGATTGAGCACTCAAGGAGCTGACATGTTGTGGTGGGTACCCATAGGTAAAGGTACATTCTCGGTTCCCTTTTTCTATAAGTCTCTCACACAGTCGCAGAACAATCAATTTCCATAAAGAAGGATTTGGTGAACAATCACAGTTGTGTAGAAGATGGTTCCTATCTGTATTCTATGGTGCTTATGGAAAGAGTGAAATGACTTGATGTTCGAAGACAAGGAGCCTCATTAGAGGAACTTAAATGTCTTTTTGTTAGAACTTTATTTCTATGGGCCATAGCTGTAGATTTTAATGGCCTTGGTATTCATGACTATCTTGTTTCTATTTCTTCTTCCTAGATAGGTGTAACCTCTCGTATACCATTTTGTGTACTTGGGCTATCCTTGTTCTTATTAATACAATCATTTACTTATAAAAAGAAAAAAGTGCCTATGAGAAAGCTATCAGTATGCCTCACTAATTGACAACCAGTTGATGCCCATGGAAATTGCTTGTATATGGGCCAATATCAATGGTGCATCTAGCAAAACTTCACACAAGCTCGGAGATTTTCAGGTTCGACAATTCATTCATTTGAGTAGAGATGACTCATGTCTGTGCACATGAACCTCGACAAACAGTAGCGCTTTGCAACTCCACTACTTACCATTTACAACATTATTTCTCCTACAATTTTGCGCAAACCAAACATCGGGCATGCAAGAGTTAAATGAACTACAAAACACCAGGCTCTCATACATTGCAACCAACATAATGAATCATGTAGCAAGCTGGAAAGCTACCTGAGACTTTGAAGATGCTTGCTGAACCACCTTTTTGGATCCCTTGGCAGCTGCTTGATGACTTGCAAGGTCAGCAAGAATGCTATCCAAAGACCATAGCACAAAGGACCCAAGTGCTTCAGAAGACCGCTTTCCAATCCAGTCAACAGATGTCTTATAAACATCTTCGGATATACTGGAAAGAGGAATCTGTAGGAGTGCCAAATAAGGATTAAAAATGAAGATATTCTCTAGAAATAAATTCCAAAGTACACAAAGGTACAAAAAACAATGATGACAGTCCAGAAGTAAATGCAAGCATTTTTATAGTACTTATTAAAAAAAAAAAAAAAAGTAAACGCAAGCAGTAAAAGCTGAGATTCTGGGAGCAGAATCGTAGAAAATGGATAAAGAATGAATATCCAGCATACTCGAAATCAAGAAAACAGATTAGGCTCGTTATTAATCATTTATCGAACATCAAAACATATCAAGGAGCAGCCATCAGAGACTCAAACATCATAGCTTGAAAACGGCTTAAAATTGGGACCAAAAAAACAGAGACAGAGAGACACAGAATATCAATGTATATATCACGTGCTAAAATAAAGCCCAAATGCATCCACAAAAAGTCAATTCTTTTTACCGCAAAGAATATTCAGAGTGAATTAGATACATTGAAAATGGAAGCGAAAACTCACATCAACGGTCTTTGCAACACTGGACTCTTTGAATGTCTTAGACCACGGAAATTGAGCCGCACTCACCGACGCGAATGCCCGGCCAAAATAATCCGCGAATCGCATTAGCTGTATATCTTGCTGCGCTTCGTACGAAGCCTAAGCAAATACCGGGAAAAAATTAAAAAGAAAAAAACACGAATCACGATTTGTTTACCATCTCATGCGCAAAACTGAATCCTAATTTATAAAGAAACGAACAGATTAGAGTGTAAGGAATGAAATTTGAAGGTATAATATCGCTTACGGTGATATCAATGAGGAAAGCGCAAAGATCAGCGGCATCGATCTTCGACGCAGCTTCACCCACGGTCACCTTGGGTTTCTTCGGCTTTTTCGGCTTCTTAGGCTTAACATCGCCGTTCTCGAGGGCGTCGGCGGCGGCGCCAGGCACCTCAGTGTCGCTGTCTTCATCTTCGTCGGAATGTCGCTTCGATCCCTCTCCGGATGCGGCGGCGAGCTGATTCTCGAGAGCGCGCCGACGGCGTTCCTCGGAATGCTGCTCGATCGAGAGGAAGACATTGGGGGATGCGGCGGGGGCAGCGCCGTTCGGCCGGCGGGTCAGGAGATCTGCTGAATTCTCCCCCTGTTGCGGCCTGGACGCCTTCTTATTGCGTTTCGGATAGGAGACCGTTTGCCAGCCGAAATCTTTGCCGTTTTGGGTCTCCTTGTTCCTGTAATTGTTGTTACTCCTCTCAGCTTGCTCTTCTTCTTCCTCTTGCTCTCTTAGAATCGCTTCGATGGCAGCTGTATTCTCGTCCATAGCTTCAAAAACACAGTAAACGGACACTGTTTCGCTATCCGAAACGTTGCCTTCTGGTTTGATAAAGGTCTCGTCCTTGCGTCGACGGTGATGAGAGCGAGTGAGCGAGAGATCAAGGAAATAGAGATTTCAGGGGTGCGAGTCGGGTTTTGAAGGAGAGGTATAGAAAGGGACTCTCCTTGTAAAACAACACGTGGAGTTCTACTTTCCTTTTAGACCCGTTTCACCTTATCGTTTTTGTTAAATAACACAAATACCATTACTGGATTATTTGTAAAACGAAAGGAACAAGCTTGATTTTTTTTAGTGTATTTTTTCGGCCTATATGATAAAGAAATTAATTTATTTTTTTTTATTTTTGGGTATCTTCCTTTTCCTACTAAATAAAAATAGGAAAATGATAGTAAGTTCATGATTTAATTTCTTCATTTCGATTGCTTGTGTAATTATTTTTTTAAAATTTTTTATTTAATAATTAAAAAAGTAACTATTATTAGTATATTTTTTATTTTTTAAAATATTTAAATATGTTTAAAAAATGTGAAAAAAATAAAAGTAGTATTTAGTCTAGAAACATCTCTAGCAGTCAACGCCATGTAAATAATTCTCAAATTTAATGATTCGGTGGGATCTACAAATATAGATATATATCCATATAGGTATATAAATATAATGTAAGAGCCATTTGTGATTTATTTACGTCAAAATAGAATGGCTATATATGTTTATTTATTTATCACGGCAATCAATAATTTTCTCCCATTTTCTAAGTATGATCTCGAACAAATCAACTATATTTTTTATTTCATTTTGAATTATGAAATTGAATAAGTGAAGAAGCACGAAGGGTAAAAGAGGGATAGAAGCACACCAGATATGGAAGAGTATTCTATTATTTAGTAATGGTTTCTATGTGGACCCCACCTATGACAGTGCCCACAGGAATAGACTTTTTTATTTTTTCAGTTGGATCATGCACTCTCCCTCTCTTTCTTTCCCTCAGATCAATCCGACGATTACCTGTGCTGTCCCTAATTCCCTTCCTTGCTTGGGCCCACGTCCACTCTACACAGATCGCCGTTCGATCTACGAATCAGGACGTGATTATGATATTCAATCCAACGGTTCTAAAAATGCGTTACCAGTTGTTTATTTACATTATTGAGGATGGGAAGATGGTGTCGTTTAATGAAGATTAATGGTACAAATTTTAAATAGATAACTTTTTTATAAAAATAATTCTATTAATAAAAAATAATTTTTTAATTGAATTTATTTATTGAAAATTTGTTCAAATCACTTATATGAAATTGTCACGTGAAATTGAGAGTAAAGAGCTACGGGAACAGATGGTTGGTGTGGTGAGAGGGACATATAATATTATATATAATAAATTATTAAAAATAAAAAGATGGAAAAAAAAAAAAAAGGCTGTGGGTTTTTGGCATTTTGCGTGGGCAGTTGGGTATTTTTGGGAAGTTACCTACTGCTTTGGGAAACACCAAAACAAAAAGGAAAATGGAAGGCCTTTTTGGATGACAAGCCATGTTGTATGTGTTGTGATCCTTTTCAGCTTCGTACTTTGTTTTCTTTTTGTTTCTCGCGTCGGAGATTTTTGTCTTTCTAGTTCGTTCGGATAATAAGGTCCAATCAAGAGATTATAGAAAATAAAAATAGATCAAGGGTAGGGAATATATTTGTGTATATATATATAACATATGATCAAAGTTAATTACTGATAAAATAAGATCAATATGGGGTTAATTTTTTATCAGGGGCAGATCGTATAGAGGGACAAATAAAAAAATGTTTGGTTGGTGATTATATTCCCCACAACAAGTTGGGTAAAAGAGCATTACCCATACTCTAACGTCTAGGCTAATCCTTTGTACCATTAAATACTTGCTAGTTTCCCATAAAATCTCTACCAAAGTCCTTTATTAGTTTTTATTTATGTGGAAAAAAAGTCTTAATAGTACGACATAGAGACCCTCTTAGGCATTACTCCTTTCTATATACATACATATATATATATATACACACACACACACACACATTAGGTGAAATAAAGCAAAGTTTGTTTAGTTTATATTTAATTATTTTTTGGTTAAGAACTAATTTTTTTTATTAATAAAAATGTAATGTTTTTTATTAATTAAATAACTAACGATGTAATGTTTATGTAATTAATAAATAATTATACCTTGTGATATATTATAAAAGAATAGCATTAATAGAATCTATAGCATGGTCTTATAAATAAACATTGTCCATAGTTTTATAAAAGTTGTTAGAAATAATTTTGATTCTAGGATAACGATCCAGCATTTTCCTCATCTTACATTACTTCAATAGAGAAGACATTAAAATGCCTATATTTTTTCTCCTTCAATTTTTCTAAATCTACATAAACTTGAATCTTTCAAATTTTTTTTGATAATTTTTCTGCAACACTTTTAACATATGGTTGATGTTCCTACAAAATAAATTTTGAATAGTTTTACATAATTAATAAAAACCCTTTTTTTAATTAACTCATTATAACCAAACTCAACTTTTGAATACAAATTTTAAAAATACCTCTCCATCATGTTCTATCAACTCAACTGCTAAACAACCAAGTGCATGTTCTGCTACTTCATCAAACATAGTAGCAGCTAGCTTTCTAATATTATCGTCCAATTCAACATATGCCCTAGCACTTTAAATGCATTGAATATATTAATTTCAATTTGAATAATGTTAAACTCTAAATTAAATCAGACATCAACTTTAAATTAAAATTGTAAGATGCATATCGTGATTTTCAGACTCCTTGACTTTTGAATACACGTTTTGAATACACGTGGTTTTCATCCTTATCACTATATCAATATTAGTTTTTAGTATTCTAAATAATACAATTTCTAACATGTTTGTGGTATCTCGTATTTTTATATATTTTAATTAAATAATTATTTTATTTATTAGTAATATTGGTTCTCTTGTTTTAAATTTAGCGTGATTTTCGTTATATTATTTTGTGATTATTAAGTTATAAAATTAATTTTGAAGTGCTTTTTCTATTTTTTGTGTCTTTTTATTTTATTGGACTTGTATTTCTCTGATAGGAGTTGTTTTCAGTGGATTTTCTTTGCTTTGGGCCCAATCCGTTTGGCTTTATGAAGCCCAGCCCGTGGGATTGCTTTCAGCCCAGTCCTCTTTCATCAAACGGCGACGCTTTGGCCATCCCTTAGGTTTTCTTCTTCTCCTGCGCATTGCTACCCTCCTTCTTCTTCCTCTTCTCAGTTTCGTCTCTTTTCTTTTGCAAATCAGAGTTGCCACACAAAAATTGAACCCACCAAAGTTTAGTATTTTTTTTTTTTTTGCCCTTTCTTCTATCTTCTTCTTACTCTTGTGCCGACATCATCCCCATTTTATGAGAACAATCTCTCTCCCTCATAATCCATATTCTAGATCTATCTCGATTTCTTTCCATTTTCACAATAGATCGAAAAATGATTCCGCTTACTTCATCTCTTGCAATCTCGCATTTGTTGTTACACTCTTTTTGTTTCGAAAAATGTGCTGCAAAAAGCTTATGCCGGAGATCCAGCAACCAGAAGACTCCCTTTCTAGGATCTCTCACCCGTTCAGAAATACCGTCAAATGAAATTTTATTCGAGTCGGTTCTGAGGCATTCCTTCTCAAAACATTGAAAGTTGAGTTCTCATGCTGCCCGCTGCTTCAAGTGCACAAACGGGAGGATAGAATGAAAGAAAAGTATCGCACGACATCGATCTCACCGATTTACAAGACAAACGGTGTTAAGTAAGACAATAAATTTGAAGAAAAAATAAGAATTTCCATTAGTGACCGTTAGATAGCCACTTTATATATATAAAGATAAAAATATGAGTGATGTTACACCCACGTAGACTCTCATCCGATAATGATTATATATATACGTTTTTTTTGTATAATTTTGTACGTGGGAATATCATTTATATATATATAAGTTACCACAGAAGAAAACGATGACAACAATTAATGTAATTCTTTTTTCACATTAAACATAACACAAAACACACTTACTCATTTACTCATTACTTACCCACTAAGGATATAGTGGAAGTTTTAATACCTTTCATTCGACATTGAAAAGAAAATTAAAGAATTCTTAAAAAAGGAGTGGCACACATAGAGGTGAAATTCGGCCGGTTCGGATCCAAAAAACTGACCAAATCAGCCATTTTGGTCGGGATCAGCGCTAAGTCTGGTTGGTCTTGATCTTAATTTTAGTTGATCGAATACTTTCGGTCCGATCCCTATTCAAAGGTTTTTCACACCGGATCAGACTGAATGAATAATAATATATTTTATTATTTATTTAATAATTATATATAATTAATCATAATTTTGATCTAACTTAATCCTATCACTAACTCACCATTAAGTAATTATTAACTAATACCAATATTTATAATTTTACCCTAATACTAATATTTATACAAAAACGAATAGTCTAATATGGTCTCAAAAAAATAAAAAATACTAATAGTCTAATATAGGCTATGCTTATACTAATATGGTTATACTAAATCATTATAACAGTGTAACTAATACTAATATATAGCTATACTAATAGTCTACTATTAATACTATCATATAGTTATACTAATCACTATAATTAATACTAATATATAACTATACAATATACTTATACAGTTGTACTAATACTATTAATCTATTATATAGTCTAAGACTCTAAATTCGAATATAAGCTATATTGTTATAATTAATACTAATATTTATATTAATACTAATAATGTAGAATATAGTTATACTAAATAACTTATTCAACATAACTAATATTACTAATATATATTTATACTAAATTACTAATAGTCTAATACTAATACTATTATATAGTTATACTAATCATAAATTCATAATAATTAAATCATTATAAGTCTATAACTATATATATTTAGTATCAATGTATTATTATATTCTTTAATGTATAACTATTAACTACAATATATAGTACTAGTATATATTAATATATTAAAATATTATAAGAGTTATAGTATAAATCATAATATATCATATATGTACAAATTTATAATAGTGTTGATGGCTTGCAAAATTTCATATTGCAGATTTTACAAGTTCGCTCGAGCGGAGGCTTTTGGCCGCTCGAGCGAATTCAGGCAGATTCAAACGCTCGACTGCCGCTCGACAGGGAGCTCGAGCAGGTTGCTGAAAAACGAAGATCGCTCGAGCGGAGACATTGATCGCTCGAGCGAAATCAGGCAGAGTCGAACGCTCGATGTGCGCTCGATAGGACGCTCGAGCGAAATCAGGCAGAGTCGAACGCTCGACGCGCGCTCGACACCCCGCTCGAGCGAACATCGTATTTTGACAGATTTTAGGTTTTCCGCCGTGGGACCATATAAAAGGCCATTCTTCACTCTAGAGCCGCGGTTTTTGACTGGAGAACACTCTTTGGGAGAGAAAAACATAGCTAGAGGGATTCAAATCATTTGTTTTGGAGACGGAATTCCAATTTATTGCACGTACGTTGGATTCATACACGAGCACGGACGGGAGAAAGGCGTTGAATCGTTCCCTTGAGCTTTTGACGACCAGTTGAGGCTGCAAGGAGGATTTTTCAGTGTTTATTTTCTTCTTCCCATCTTCTCAGAACAATTATGGTGAATTCGTTTATGTTGAATTCCAATTCTAGCATGAGCTAAATTTTCTTCTTTCTAGGAAAACGATGTAACCTAATTCCGAACTATGCTTGTTTGTCCATGCTAATTTAATGCAATTCTCTATTTGTTTATCTGATTTATTCTGAGTTTAATGCTTCTAATTAACTGGTCATTGATTAGATGATTATTAATCTTGTGATTTGCTATCGAAAGAGGGAATCATAGGGTAGATCTTGGATATTTCAGCATAGGTAAGTATAGAGATCGAAAGACTTGTATGAACCTGTGTAGTAATTAAATCATTGGTCTTATTGCGTTCTTGATTATTTAATTTGCATACTCTTGTGTGAATTGATAAACTAGAATCACTTCCAATTGACTATCGAAAGAGGCTTTTGGATGAATTAGAGATTTGCTAATAGACAAAAGAGGTTTAAGTTAAATTAGCTGGATGAGAAAAGTATAGTGAAGAATTATGGTGAAATCGATTTCCTAGAAGGTTTCTTCCCCATTGAATTTGATCTTTGAAAGTCAGTTTTATTTTCTTTGCTTATTCCTCTTTGAGTTGATCTAAGTTTATTTGCAACTACAAAAACCTTAGCGATTCCTCTAGATAAAATTGAGATTAGCATAATTTTGGTATTTGGCAAGAGTAAGGTACCAATCCCTGAGGACGATACTCTACTTATTATTTTACTATAAAACTACGATACTGTGCACTTGCAGTTTTGCACCGGTCAAGTTTTTGGCGCCGTTGCCGGGGATTGGTTTATTCTTATTCTTTTTGTCAATATCGATACAAAGTAATCTTGGTTTTAATTTAGAATTTTGTTTTAATTTGTTCTACAGGTGTGTTTTTGACATTGGATGCGCCGTACTAGATCTCGTGACATTATTCCTGTTGATCCGGAGATTGAAAGAACTCTTAGATCACTAAGAAGAAATAAGATACTAGTCATGGCTGAAGAAGATCGTGAGGTACTACCACGCACCTTGAAGGACTATGTACGGCCAGTTGTGAATGGAAATTACTCGAGCATAATGCGCCAGCCAATCAATGCCAACAACTTTGAGCTCAAACCAGCTTTGATTAGCATGGTGCAGCAGGCTCAATTCAGTGGATCACCACTTGATGATCCCAATATTCACCTGGCTATGTTCTTGGAGATTTGTGATACTGTGAAGATTAATGGTGTTACTGAAGACACCATTAGACTTAGATTGTTTCCCTTCTCTTTGAGGGACAAGGCTAGAGGTTGGCTACAATCTCTACAACCGGGAAGCATCGTTAGTTGGCAGGACATGGCTGAGAGGTTTCTTGCTAAATTCTTTCCTCCTGCCAAAACAGCCCAACTCAGGAGTGAGATTGGCCAATTCAAGCAAAATGATTTTGAGTCACTCTATGAAGCATGGGAAAGGTATAAGGACTTGATTCGACGTTGCCCACAACATGGATTGCCAGATTGGTTGCAAGTTCAGATGTTCTATAATGGGTTAAATGGGCAAACTCGAACTATAGTTGATGCTGCTTCTGGTGGAACTTTGATGTCGAAGACAGCTGAAGGTGCTACTGCACTTTTGGAGGAAATGGCCTCAAACAACTATCAATGGCCAACTGAGAGGACTTTGGCTAAGAAGGTAGCTGGAATTCATGAATTGGAGCCGATAGCAGCTCTTTCCGCTCAAGTAGCTACTCTATCTCATCAGATTTCAGCCTTGACAACACAAAGGATACCACAAAGTACAGAATATGTTGCATCCACAAGCATGATAGTTCCAAGCAATGAGGCGAGTCAAGAACAAGTTCAATATGTCAACAATCGGAACTACAACTATCGTGGTAATCCTATGCCAAATTATTATCATCCAGGGCTTAGAAATCATGAGAATTTGTCATATGGAAATACCAAGAATGTGTTACAACCTCAGCATCCTCCAGGATTTGATAGCCAACCAAGCGAGAGGAAGATGTCACTTGAGGATGCCATGGTTTCCTTTGTTCAAGAGACCAATGCAAGGTTTAAAAAGACTGATTCACGGTTGGACAACATTGAGACTCATTGTAGCAATATGGGAGCTGCTATAAAGAATATTGAAGTGCAAATTGGGCAACTAGCCACTACCATCAATGCCCAACAAAGAGGAGCTTTTCCCAGCAACACTGAAGTGAATCCAAAGGAACAATGCAAGGCCATCACACTTAGGAGTGGAAAAGAAATAGAGAGGTCACCATTGAAGGAGAGCAAGTCCACCCCTACAGCTGTGAACATTGGCCAAAGCAAGAATAAAGTAGAAGAAGAGGAGATTGTCAATGATACACTAGAGGAGACCGACTTTGCTCCTACAATTTCATTTCCTGACAATCCTCCTATTCTTGCTCCTCCACTTCCTTACCCTCAGCGCTTTCAAAAGCAAAAACTAGATAAGCAATTTTCTAAGTTTTTGGATATTTTTAAGAAAATTCACATTAATATTCCTTTTGCAGATGCCTTGGAACAAATGCCAAATTATGTCAAATTCCTAAAGGACATCATTTCCAAGAAGAGAAGATTGGAAGAGTTTGAAACAGTGAAGCTTTCTGAAGAATGCAGTGCTATTCTTCAAAAGAAATTGCCTCAAAAATTGAAAGATCCGGGGAGTTTCACTTTGCCTTGCACTATTGAAAATTCATTTTTTGATAAAGTTTTATGTGATCTTAGTGCTAGCATTAATCTTATGCCACTTTCTGTTTGCAGGAAATTAGGACTTGAAGAGATGAAACCTACAACAATTTCTTTGCAACTAGCGGATCGGTCCATCAAGTATCCACGTGGAATCATAGAAGACGTATTGGTAAAAGTGGATAAATTTATCTTCCCTGCTGATTTTGTGGTGTTAGACATGGAAGAAGATGAAGAAGTCCCACTAATTCTTGGCCGACCATTCTTGGCTACGGGAAGAGCTTTGATTGATGTTCAAAAGGGTGAGTTAACATTGAGAGTGAACAAGGAAGAGGTTTTGTTCAAAATTTACCAAGCCATGAGAATTCCAGAAGAGCCAAGCACTTGTTTTCGGATTGATGACATTAAGCAATGTGAAGAAAAGGCCTTTAAAGAAGATGCACCAGCCAATCACCTAGAACGAGCCCTGCAGCAGGATACATCACTTAGCAATGAAGTGGAGAGGAACTGTACTCTTATTCCTCTTAGAGATCCCGATTGAGGAAGATTGAAAAGTCTGGCTGTAGACTTTAAAACAAGCGCTTATGGGAGGCAACCCATAAATCTATCTTTCTTTCTTTCATTTATTTTTTTTATCTTTATTTATTTAAGTTTTAATAAATTGGTTTTTGATGCAGGTTTATTTAGCAAGAATAAAGAGCTGGAAAATTTTAAAACCTCGGAAGGTTCACCATGAAACCAGGGAAGTTCCTTTATTTCTTCAATCCTTTTTACTTCTGCATCACAATGAGGACATTGTTTAGTTTAAGTTTGGGGGTGTAAACTCCTATAATTATTTGATCCTCTTGTTTTCTAAGCTTTGGGTTGTTGATGGGTTGTTTGATTCTTTTACCAAGCATGCATTGGAGTAAGATTGAATTCTCTATGACTCTGAAATTTGTGATTGAAGATGGTTTTGAGAAAAATTTTCAAAAATTCCTTTTATGTCAAGTGAAGTTTTGTGGGTACTTTGGTTTAAATCTTTGACCTTGAACACAATTGAGCACATAGTCATTTTTCTCTTATTCCATTTTGCTTATGAAGAGAAGAAGTTGAATTAATTGAAAGAGGAAGGTTCGATTTTGCTTTGCTCTAGAATCCGTTGATGGGTCCTTGAGGCGAAATCCTAGTTGAGACCAAATATTAGAGAAATGATCTAGGCATTTCTTTGGCATAACCAAAAAGCTTTCCCAGCCGTCCTAAATGTCATGCCATCATTACATGGTGTGTTTCCATAGTCAACCCCCTTGAGCCTTTATTGATTCTTTAAACTACATAAACCATGCCCGCTCTAAGCCTGAAAAACAATGAATCTACCGTTGATAGTTTGAGAAAATACTTTGGTGGAGAGTTACATTTAAAAGAGAAAATTGGTTACATGATGAAACGTATTATGTTTGCTCTGTTTGATCAAAGAAAAAGAAGAAGAAGAAAGGAAGTGATTGAAAAAAAAAAAAAAAAAAAAAGAAAGAAAGAAAAGAAAAGAAAAAAAAGAAGTCGCCAAGCGGAAAGTGAATTACCTCAAATTTTGTTAAGGGAAGTGTTAGTATTACATCAGTGATTACAGCAATTATAATGCCACAAGTATGAGCATATTGCCAAGAAAGAGCTATGATTTGAATCATGTGAGTTTCTCTTTTAATGTTCTTTTCACTAAGTATTTTCCCAGTTTGATTTAATTTCCCATATCCAGTTCTTTCTTAACCCTCACCCTGTGGCCTATCATTACAACCTTAATAAAGACCTTTTGATCTTTGATTTTGGTGTTGACTACATTAGTGGAGAGGATTTCTGAAAATTGGACTTATGGGGTTAAGTTTTAAGAGAATTCTTCTGATTTTGGTTGTTCTACTTTTATCTGAGTTTGCAGGTGGTTTGAGGTTAAATTGACTATATCACACACACACTCAAGGTCTTAGCTTTAGGCTGAAGTAAACGCCTAACTCTTGCTTGACAAATTGCAAAATTTTTGATTGATTTTCTTGCTATCTTTGATGTTAAAAGAGTAAGATACTAGAGATGAAATCTAAATTCATAAAAGCTTGGTGAATGATGATACTTCTCTTTGGGGTCGAGTTGATATTGCCTAAACTATCATTCATTTTTCTTTTTGTTTGAGGACAAACAAAGTTGTAAGTTTGGGGGTATTTGATGGCTTGCAAAATTTCATATTGCAGATTTTACAAGTTCGCTCGAGCGGAGGCTTTTGGCCGCTCGAGCGAATTCAGGCAGATTCAAACGCTCGACTGCCGCTCGACAGGGAGCTCGAGCAGGTTGCTGAAAAACGAAGATCGCTCGAGCGGAGACATTGATCGCTCGAGCGAAATCAGGCAGAGTCGAACGCTCGATGTGCGCTCGATAGGACGCTCGAGCGAAATCAGGCAGAGTCGAACGCTCGACGCGCGCTCGACACCCCGCTCGAGCGAACATCGTATTTTGACAGATTTTAGGTTTTCCGCCGTGGGACCATATAAAAGGCCATTCTTCACTCTAGAGCCGCGGTTTTTGACTGGAGAACACTCTTTGGGAGAGAAAAACATAGCTAGAGGGATTCAAATCATTTGTTTTGGAGACGGAATTCCAATTTATTGCACGTACGTTGGATTCATACACGAGCACGGACGGGAGAAAGGCGTTGAATCGTTCCCTTGAGCTTTTGACGACCAGTTGAGGCTGCAAGGAGGATTTTTCAGTGTTTATTTTCTTCTTCCCATCTTCTCAGAACAATTATGGTGAATTCGTTTATGTTGAATTCCAATTCTAGCATGAGCTAAATTTTCTTCTTTCTAGGAAAACGATGTAACCTAATTCCGAACTATGCTTGTTTGTCCATGCTAATTTAATGCAATTCTCTATTTGTTTATCTGATTTATTCTGAGTTTAATGCTTCTAATTAACTGGCCATTGATTAGATGATTATTAATCTTGTGATTTGCTATCGAAAGAGGGAATCATAGGGTAGATCTTGGATATTTCAGCATAGGTAAGTATAGAGATCGAAAGACTTGTATGAACCTGTGTAGTAATTAAATCATTGGTCTTATTGCGTTCTTGATTATTTAATTTGCATACTCTTGTGTGAATTGATAAACTAGAATCACTTCCAATTGACTATCGAAAGAGGCTTTTGGATGAATTAGAGATTTGCTAATAGACAAAAGAGGTTTAAGTTAAATTAGCTGGATGAGAAAAGTATAGTGAAGAATTATGGTGAAATCGATTTCCTAGAAGGTTTCTTCCCCATTGAATTTGATCTTTGAAAGTCAGTTTTATTTTCTTTGCTTATTCCTCTTTGAGTTGATCTAAGTTTATTTGCAACTACAAAAACCTTAGCGATTCCTCTAGATAAAATTGAGATTAGCATAATTTTGGTATTTGGCAAGAGTAAGGTACCAATCCCTGAGGACGATACTCTACTTATTATTTTACTATAAAACTACGATACTGTGCACTTGCAGTTTTGCACCGGTCAAGTGTTAATATAGTTAACTTAATATGTAATATGTTATTATCAAATCACTATAACTATATACAGTATTAGTAATAAGAGTATTACTATTATTATATATAGTTATTAGTTATAGTATTAGTACTAGTGTATTATTAGTTATAGTTAATAAGTTAATAACTATTACTAATTTACTATATACTAGTAGACTAATAGTATTAGTGTGTTACTAATACTATATGTGTCACACAACACACTTTATTGATTATGACTTGAAGTTGCATAAGACGATTCTTTTATTTTCTTTAGTTGAAAATCACAAAAGTGATATATTTGGTAAGGACATAGAGTTGTGTTTGTATGATTGGGGGCGACTGAAATTACTTGCAATCACTCTTGATAATGCAAGTTTTAATAATGAAGTCTTTTCTTATATGAAAAAAAAAATCAAATACAGGAGGGACACGGTCTTGGAACATAAATTCTTACATGTTCGATGTTGTGCCCACATTTTGAACTTAATCGTCTGTGAGTGATAGAAAGAACATGAGAAGTCTATTGCAAATGTAAGAGGTATTGTGAGGTACGTTAAATCTTCCCTTCAAAGGTAGAGTACATTTAAAAAATGCTTGAGGTTAGAAGAGATTCAATCCAAAAACTATGTTTGCCTAGATGTACCGACTAGGTGGAACTCCACATTTTCTATGTTAGAGAGGGTTTCAAAATTTAAAAAGTTTTTTGATCGATTGGAGGAAGAAGATATGGACTTTTTAAATATTATTGGAGATGATGATGATAAAGATGATACGGTGAATAGGAGAAAGTCAAAGAAGTTAGGGCCTTCCAATGCATCCGATTAGAAGAAGGTACAATTGTTTGTGAGGTTTCTTGAATTATTTCATGATGCAACTTTACGCTTCTCAGGAGGTTTAACTTGTAATATATATTTTTTTTTTACAAAGTTGGTTATTATTAAAAATGTCATCAACATGGAGTGTGAAGAAGGAAGCCACATGGTGGGATTATGGCCATCAGAATGTGTTACTGTATGTTAGGATTCTTCTTGATCCTCATTACAAGATATGATATATTGACTTTGGGTTTAGAAAAATGTATGCACATGATCATGCAAAAATCACTGATTTGAGTTTAGGGTGAAAAATGCATTTATCCACATGTATGAGACATATATGAAAAATGTAGAAGGGAGTTCCCCTCAGCACACAAGTTTTCCACATGAAAATGTAAGTCCTTCAACAGACTAGTCTACGAATAGAAAGGCACAATTGATGACTCAATTTAAGCAAGAGTTACAGTTAAAAGAGTCTTTGAAAAACAAGTCAGAGGTTGATAAATATTCATCTGAAAAATGCGAGGATCAAGGTGATATTTTTGACCTTCTAAAGCGGTGGAAAGTGAATTCAATTAGATATCGTGTACTTACAAAGGTTGCACATTATGTACTTGTAATACCGGTATCTGCTGTGACCTATAAATCTATATTTAGCACTGCGAGTCGTGTACTTGACCATTTCTGAAATAGTTTAAATCTAATGATGGTTGAGGGTTTCATATGTGCACAAAAATTGGTTTCGTTCTTTTTCTACTTCAATAAACCTTAAGACTTTAATTGATGAAATTGAGAAATTTGAGAAGCAGCTAGATATGGATATATAATAAATTTACTTTTGATATCTTTTGTGGTATCTTTGCTTTATCTTCTATGTTATTTGACTTTATTTAACTTGTTTTGTTTTAATCTTTTTTTAATAGAACTTGTTGAAAAATTTGTTAATTCTGTGTAGGGATTAAATTCAATGCCTACCGACTCTATATCCAATACTGATTAAAGATTAAAAAGATGAGAAGATTGTGCTGGTGATTTTCTAAATCCCATTATATCCAACTGTTTTAGTAGTAAGTGGATTAATGAGACGAAGACAGTGAGGTGACAGTGAATTAACATATATTGACACCCGAGAGATCATTAATTGTAAATTGGACAGCAAAAGCAAAAGGTTCTTTATGAAAGGTCCTGCAAATGGAAGTTTCATCTTCAATAATTTGAACTTACTGTGACAACTACCAGTAATTTAATTATACAGATATATGCATTCTTTTGGGATTACTCCCTTCACGGGTACTGTTGTTAAGTAGTCTTAACATTGGATACCTTCTTGTGCTATATCTTTCATATAATAATGACTCATTTTTAAATGGATAATGCTACACCCAATATAATGGGATTGTGTATTAGGGGCTTACTCCATGGGTGGGTTTGATGGTTCCTTTCTTCATGAGGTTACACGTCATTAAAAAAAGGTTATGTATTGAGTTATTGGATGAGCCTTCATGATTACTCTCAATATTATAGTTTGCCATCCTCTTTAATCAATGAGCCCCTTGAATTAATTTTGATTGTGTTAAGATTAGAATAAGATGGTTTAAAGTTTAAACTATGTTCATGTGTTTGATGATGAGAACTTTTACTAATAATTTCTCTGTTCACACTTTACAAAATATTGTGAAAAGTGAAAGGTATGACAAGCCAAAAGATGCAGAGCTGCTAAGGTTCAAGAGAATAATTATATAATTTGTATTGATGTTGTTTTATGCTATTGTTATTTTTTTTTTCATAAGTAATTTAAGATACTGTTATAGTGTTATTTAAATTTCATATTTGAGAGTTATGTTTTTTTTAGATCTTTTGATGTAAATTACTAAATATGACTTTTAGTCTTCTAGTTTTCTACTATTATTTTTTTAAGACTTTTTAATTTTTAATTTTTGAAATTTGTATAATTTTCAGTTTTCATTATCTATGCTTGAGAATGGTTTTTTATTTTTATTTATTTTTTCTTTCTTTCTTTTAGAAAGCAAATTTGATGTATGTTACTTACATGATGTGCATTATGCATAGAATGTAATATCTTTTAAAGAGCTTCTTAGTGCAAGTTGCAACTAGGTTGCTAGTTTGAACTTTGCTATATGATAAATATTAAATACTACAGTTGATAACCTTGTTTAAATTATTTGGATGGATATAGAAAAAAAAAATTTTTTTTTTGGTAGTAAAATCTTTTATTCAAATGGATGCTGCTACAGTCACCGTTGGTGCTCCCGCTGGGAGCCACCGTCAGGTGAAAAATTTTTTTTATTTTTTTTGTTTTTTTTTTAAATCATTTTTTAATAGTTTTAAACATTTAAAAAAAATATAAATAAATTATAATAATATTAAAAAAAAATTTCTTAATCATTAAGAAAAAGAAAAAATTAAAAAAAAAAATTTTGGGCCAGCGGTGGCCATAGTGTTTTCCTATTCAAATTTATTGTATATAGAAAATTTTTCTTTTATGATTATTTTTATTTTTCTTTTAAGTTATTTTTTGATATTTTTGGCTTAAAATTGGATAAACTGTTAGTAAATTTTCACTGTTAGATCGAAAAATATGAAATATAAAGATTAGACTATTGGCCCTTTTGGAATAGGGTTACACTGAACGGTATACTCGAACCGACCCGATCATTAGGTTGTTTGGTCTAGTCCAAGTCGAATAGTTCCAATCCGGTTCATAAAACCTCTCGAGATCGGACCAAACTTCCCCCTAAGCACACAATTTAATCTGTAGATTTATATTCTATTTATCTGGACCACCGGGGATGCCACTAATTTGCATTATTATTGTGTTTAGACATTTCAGAATCTCGTAAACAACGATAAGGTAGTTGCTGCAACAGTTTTATAGAACTTGGAAAGCCCATGTAGCTGATAATCTCTCTTTAACACAAGCACAACCTCTCTCTCTCTCTCTCTCTCTCTCTCTCTCTCTCTCTCTCTCTCTCATGGTGATGTTTTCCATCACTCTGGCTGATCACTGTCCCCAAGTCGGTTTCGGTCAGAGTTCAACCCCCCATGACGGGTAGTCGTTAACGGAAACCAATCCCCACCATCCTTCCGAAGTGAGGTTGGCGACCATCCCGAGTCCCCGACTAAAGGAATGCACAGTTATTTGACTTTACAAGGCCTGCAATACTCCTCAAGTTTTTATTATAGTCATCATGTTCCATTCTCCACAGTTTAAGTAAGATTAAATACTAAACGAAGTGTTTTGCTTGCATTCGAGGCTAGTAAACGAGGATATGGGTCTAGACCTGTGGACTGTGGAGTCCCATACAGAAAAGCTAAGGGCAATTTAACCCAAGACTTTTGGACGCCAACCTGCAATTACATCCTCTGGCTGTGCACGTGTTTTAATAAATGAATCTCTTGAGAAAATAGACTGCATGGCAAGAACTCGGCATCATTAGGATTCGAGAACTCATATGCAAACTACCAAAAATAAGAAACACGACTGCTAGTGACAGATACATCTACAGTTTTGCTCATATTGGACATACCTTCATGTAAGCCTTCGTGTAGGGAAGAGAATCTGGAACTGACCAATTCTTGTAATGCCCCAAAGCAATCTCCAGATGATGCAGCTTGGGTCCAAGTGACAAATCTACAGCAGAAACTTCTTTCCCATTGACAAAAGGACCCTTCAAGAGTAAAAACCAATTACAGTAATGTCAGAAGATATCGTTTATTAATTAAATTTGGCTTATGTACACACACAACCAAAACATGATCAAATTTCACAATAGAGATTGTATTGAAGGTGGTTCCTCCACACAGAAACAGTATTTATTTTTATTTATTTATTTATTTATTTCTGCTGGTCAAAATTTGCAGGCATGCTTGAAAGTGCTTAGAAGGTGTTGATATCCATGGAACTGAAACTGTGCCACTTTGATTCACATGCCTATTGAGAGTCCTATTTTCAGTATTTTGGTTTCCTAGAAATTTAGAAAGTCTATTTCATGGTACTTGTGTAATCAGTCTTTTCTATTTGTAAAAAAGTTCTGTTCCAGACATTGCTAGACATTTCTTTTACTTTTCAACTACACTACGGGCAATATAATCTGCTAAATGGAAGCTGATACAAACACCACGTGGCAATTATTTTCATAAAATTTCATTGACAGTCTCTTGACCTAACCGCCAAGAAATTATAACCAGATACATAGGAAAAAATAAGGATGGAGAGCACTCACATTTTCTTTTATATAATCATTAAAAGAACGTAGCTCCTCGATCAATGCTTGCTCTGTTCCATCACTGGCGTCTTTGCTTTTGAGGAAACCAATGAATGTGGAGAAGATCTTTGACCCACTACAAATTACTCAAAAATTACTTTCTCTAAATAACACAAACACGGATGCCCACGCGCGCACACACACAACTGTGAACTTATGACCAAAAAGAAATAGGGGCTCTTATTGAAAATAACATTATGATTACATCATCAAATGGCACATTAATCAATTGCAAACTAATATGAGTTTCAGCATTACAGTCATGATAGCAACATCCATCAGAGTTGTGCATGTAGCCGAAAATCCTCAATTAAAGAATATCTCTAGACAAGCTAATTGATGAAGATAATTCAATTAAAATCTGCAACATGGCTTCCAATTCAAATCACAAATGAATATTGACCATGGCACCAACAGTTTTAATGAAAATCACAAATGTTTAGACACACACATGCTATGTAACCACTCCTTTTTGTTGCTTTTCCTTTGGAAAACCAAACTTTTCCCTTAAAACCATTCATCGAAATGCCTCACTGCAAAATATTCCTCTCACCAAAGGTGATGAACACATCATCAGTTGAAAATGAATCATGCCCTTACTAAAGTTAACTTGAGATTGAAGAATTGTGAACTCCAAATATGCACTATTACCAAAGTTAGTGAGAATCGAGAAAGACTGCAATTAATGAAACCCAGAACCAAAAGAGTGTGAAAGAGAAATTTTACTGGAGAAGAAAGGGATTATATTGATGGGGCCTGCAATCTCATTTCGCTTTAGTGTTCCAGCACAAGAACCACTTCTATGTGAAAATCAAGATAAAGGATCTAATTATAAGTGGGAACATCTAGAGCCACAAAATACCCACATCTAAGAGGCAGTGCATAAAATATGGAAGGGCTATCTACTAACGGATAGAGTCTATCACAAAGTTGCACGAATCTTGAAACCAAAACAAAATCCGACAATCAGTTGGGACATTTCTACATTTGCTTTTTGAAGCTAGGAAATCAAACACAGGTTCCATAAAATTCCCATTATGCACTATGGATGGGTGAAAAGCATTCAAGCTTTTAAGTATTATCTTGTGATGATTATGTATCATCAAATGCTTAAGCATAAACCGCTGCATATAAAACATACACTGAAGACTTCTCTGGAGGGGTTCCCAGGGGTGGATTAGGATACTTCTCTTCTAGTGCTTGTGTGATGACATCTGAGTCTGGCATCCACTTCTCATCAAGTTTAATCACAGGAACTGTACCTTTTGAATTAATTTTTAAGAACCTAGATGCCAAAGCAAACAAATTGAAAAGTTGGTTATGAAAAGATCAAGACAGATCATAAAACAAAAGCATCTAATGTATATTAAAGAGCTACTAGAATATGTGCTTATCAATTTCTGTGTGTTTGTGGTCATAGGACTGGATTTTGACCAAACAGATGGATTCTATCCACCACATGATTTTTTAAAGAAGAAAAGTTTTTCGAAATGATTCAAAGCGATGAAATTAAATAACTACCATTCTGGCTTGTTGGTCAAATCTACCAACTTTAAGTCATAAGGGAGATGCTTTTCCTCCAAAGTCAGCAATACCCTTTGGCAAAAAGGACCTGTCAAGACATTATAGAAATATCAGTAACTTCCTACCAACCATGTTGTAATTATTGGACTCATTTCATTAGGGGTCTACAGATTGAAACCACGACCGACAGGTACTGGCCGGTTCTTCACTGAATCTGGACGGCCTTCAATCCCAAAATGCACAAACAAAAGCCACAAGAACTGGTCATCCTGGTTCAGTTGACTCAGATCACTGGTAACTGAATGCGACAGTACCGAACCAATTATATAATAATAAAACTTAATGTTACATATCTTGTATATAAAAGTAAGAAGGCTTAAACAAACTGTGTTTTTGTGTTATATATGGGCTTGAAAATAAACGATCCCGTTCTTGTATCAGGTTAGGACTTCAAAACCTTTTATTTCCTGATCTTCTCGATCTTGCATTCCTCGTTTCTCTTCAGTTCATTATAGACAGGCATTTTGGGTTACTACATACGGAAAATTCTATATGCTCACCTTTCAATATGGTATAATTTGGCCCATTGAAATGCCTCTTCCTTTGGTTTTCAACAATGAACTCTTCCTTTTATGTTGCCTTCTCATTTTTCTGCTGGCTTGATTTCATTTTTTATCGATTTCATTTTTTTTTTAAATGGCTTGAATAATGAATGGTAAGTACAATTTATTTTTTATTCACTAAATTTGTGGATTGATTTAAGATTTTATAATAGGTGTATTTGAAATAATAAAGAATAGGATGCCATCTCAAATTCAAAATATATGGATTTTAATTATATAGAAATCCTCCAAGATCAAATACATCACGTGGTTTTAAATTTATATTAAGCAATATATCCTAGCAATTTCTCTTCAAATCACTGCAGTTAAATACTCAAGCAGATGAAAAATTAAAGGAATACAAACAATGTATTTTGATGAGCGAATGTCTAACAAATACTAATAATTATGATATTTTTAAATCAAGCTGAAAAGCAGGCTTGTATAACTAGAGACATATAGGTTCCTAGAGTCAGAATCAGAATCTGTGTCTCTTTTTTTTTTTTTTTTTTTTTTTTTTCCTTTCAAAATTATACACGAGAAAGTACCAAAATACACAAAAAGGAAAAAGGGGAAAAAAGCTCCAAATCGCCGACCTTAAATGAACAGGTTTTACTTTTACAGAAGAAAATTGTGTTGCACAATCGAAGTACAAAATACTCGACACATAGATGCATCGATAAGAATTCATCAGAAATCAACCCATGGTAAACTAAACAAAATAACAGTCTAAACACAAGGTTCTCATTCTCAACATTTGAAAATGACTTCAAACATGATGCAACGCCTTATTAACTACACATTTCGATAAAGAAGTTCATTTGTTTTTTCTTTCAGGCATTTTCTCAGTAACCGAACGGACTAAAATGAGAAAGCGAGAGAGTTCTTACAGTCGCCGAGCTTGTTGGGGGTAGTAACGGAAGCTTTGACTAAGATTTCGAGAGGGTCAGAAGAAGAAGCAGTAGACATGGACACTGTGAGGGCTTTTCTGATCCCGTAGCGTCTCACCCGGTCGAAGCTATTGAACGAAACTGCGGCGCTTCTGGGAAGCCGGAGATTGAAGAAGCCGAGGTGTCTGACGGTCGATGACAGGGAACACGCTGTGGGTTGAATTCTGGCGGTCGACATTGTCAGAGGTCTGGGAATCTCTCTTTCGCTTACGACCTCTGCTTTAGAAGTAAGAGACTTCAGTTCGGAAAGCGATGAGGTTCTGTTTTTGTGAGGAAGTGACAGCCTTTTACCGTACAATGTCCACGTACCACCCTTTGTTGCTGTGCACGTGGCCAAGCTTGTCCTCCTGAATTTTTTTGCCAGTGTTGATATCATCTATATACATATTATATAAAAAGCTAGGCAACTTCCCATTCATACAATCTTTACACGTTGCATTTTTTTTTTTTTAATTTTTATTATTTTTTATCAAATATATAATATCTATATAATGAATAGAAGAATTTAATTAATTTTAAAAAAATAAATTAAAAAATTATTAAAACTTTAAAAAATTTTGAAAAATATAATGTTTGAAAGTTAGAAAAGTTTAATAGTATTTATATTATATATTATATTTATTTATTTTATGTTATCTTAAGTTTTAGTTTTTTCTGAATTTTTATCTTTTATTATATTTTCACCAATAGGTGTTACATACAGTCTCCAGAAGGTTTCATTAACGAAGAAGCATGCGGAAATGGTAGGACTGGTACTATTATTTAAATCACTCTGAATAAATTAGCTAAAATTAAAGTATATTTTTAATTATTATGATGTAAATTTAGTTTTGGCTATTTTAATTTTTATATTAGAATAGCTGATTTTTTATTATATAATAATAAAATTATATGAGATGAATTTGATTTTAACCATTTGATGCACATCAAATTCTTACATTGGATTATTCATTTATTTATTATATTGTAATAAAATAATATTAGTTTAAAAAAATTTAATTTTTTAATTAATAATTTATTTAATTTTATCATATTTTATCATTCTACCTATTATATATAAATTAGTAATCATATTCTAATTAAATTAATTATATTTCAATGAAGTAGATAAAATTTTGTAACATACCAAAAGGGGATTAAATATGTATTTGATGAGACATAGTAAAGAGAAATAATTGATAAAATATATATTTAGTCTATTTGCAGTAACCTTCAAGTTTGGAAAATATTATGAAAGTCACTGTAGTTAAAGTCTAATTATTTGGAATTTAGCTAATCCGTTGTGATCATATTTTGTTATCTAATTACTAAATACTCAATGGATTTAGCTTTTAACTTATCCATTGAGGATGCTCTAAAAGTATAAATTAAGTATTTGTTTAGATAGTAAAATAAGATGAGATAGTTTTAAATGAATGTTGAAAAAATATTATTTTTAATATTATTATTATTTTGAGATTAAAAAAATTAAATAAGAATTAAAAAAAATTAAATTATTTATTATATTTTATGTAAAAATTTAAGAAAATTATAATAATGAGATGAGATAAATAGAGAGTATTTTTCAATCTAAATGACCCCAAAACGAAGAACAAATCATGATTTCGGCTAGATGGGAATGAGTCAGGTCATTTTGTGAAAGAAAAATTATTAGATATTCTCAAAATGATAAAGCAACTACCTCTTTACAATTTTTGTACAACCTTCTAATAAAATAATATTTTTGAGATTTTTATTTTAGTTTTGATCTTGATTTGATGTGTTTGAAATTTAAAAAAATATTAATTTATTAATTAATTAAATTTTTTTACTTATTATTTAAATATCACATATTTATTATAAAAAAATAAAAAAATAAATTAAAATAAGTGTGATATACAATAGATGAGGACGATAAAACTAAATAGAATCATTCTTAATTAAGCCTTCCAGGCCGAAGAAAGTCTCACTTTTGTTTTTTCTTTCTGTTTTCACTTTTCACCCCACGTATTTAAAATATATGGGCCTCGCCTCTCTAACGAGGGAGAGAAGCCTATCTCATGGAGATTTTAAGCTTTGATTTCAATGGCCCAAATTGTCTCCTCGACGAAATCATCTTTAGGCCCATTTGGATTTATAAAGTGTTTTATCTCATTTTATTTTATCTTATCATTATAATTTTATCAAAATTTTACATAAAATATAAAAAATAATCTAACTTTTTCAAATATAAAAACAATAATAATATTCTAAAAATATTTTATTCAACTTTCATCTAAAATCATATTTGAATCCAAACCAACCAATGACAGTATGGATATTATTGTGACAACAGTAATTTTGAATAGTAGTAAGATAATTTATGAATAATAGTAAGATAATTTGAGTTGAATATTTTTTAGATTTTGAGAAAGAAAAGAGAAAAAAGCTGAATAAAAATTAGTATAAAGTTAAAATATTTTAAGAATATATTTTTATAATATTATTTTTGTTTAGAGATTTAAAGAAGTTGATTTTTTTTTTATTTGAAAGTTTAAAAAAATTGTAATAATTAGTTTGAAAAAATTGTAATGATTAGTTTGAAAAGTTAGCTCGGATACCTAGGTTTGATTGTTTTTCTTTTTGAATGTGTAACCCCAAAGTGTTAATATGTAATCACGGTATTCTTTCGTCATAAATGAGGATTATCAATAAATTTGGAGTATATTTTTCTCTTAAAAAAAAAGAATTATGTTTAGAAATGAAATAAAATAAAATAAAATCAAATCAAATCAAATGAAAATTTTGTATCTCATTTGAGACCCAACTCTGCCCTTAAAAATTTTGATTTCCTACATCAATATATTTTTATGTGTGTGTTTTAAGATAAGAGAAACTGTTTGACAGTTGAGAGTGATGGCTTACGTGGGACCTCAAAGACAAGTAGATTGTCCAACATCATCGGCTCATTTATAGCACATTTAAAAAACGATCATGTATATACGAGGCAAGGCACTTTTACTTTTGGCCTTTCATTGATCAAATTCTTTCGTAGAAACTTCGGGTGATCAGTAGTGTTCCCATGCAAAAGCAAATGTTTGTAGGGAAAGGAGATAACGCAGGTGGGAGTTGTAAGTACGTACGTCGGGTTAAGAACCAATTTCTCATGGCCTGCGCATGCCTTGGAGGAAATTAATTTATAAGCCGGCCCCCCACCCACCGTCCATGTCTCTTTCCCTTAATTTGTCATATGCCCCAAAGCTGTCTGAACAATATAAATAGTATCGCGAGAACAAGACGATGATCCTTCCATTTCTGAATTCTGACCCTGACCCCCAAAATTATATAGATCGATGCAGATATGGGAAATGGGGAAAGCCTGGGATTTGATTTTAAGATTCGAATCCATCCTTCTATATATATATATATATTTTTTTTTTGGTGCTCAGATCATGAGTGATGATCAGAAGAGATCTAATAGGGAACATGGAGCACGTGGGAGGGATTGTGTTTTTTGTCGTGTATATGTATGTATGCACCTCGAAAGGGATGCATGCATGATCCTTAAATATTATAGGGTTTGGCAGTTGGCCAGTGACAGACCAGTCCAGTACTACATGTTCGGCACTGTTGGTGTGGGTTTCCCAAACTCATCATATATTTGAATTTCAACATACAAATTAATAATTACTACATCAAGTACTCGTGTATATATATATATATATATATTAGTAATTGGAGCCACATCTTAATTAGTAGTACTTTTTTATATATAACTTAAGCACTACATATATGTGTATACTACTACACTCTGTGTGTGTTAGAGTATATATTCTTTAAGAAAAAATCTATTTAAAATTTGGGATTGGGTTTCAAGATTGGAATTGATGACCTAGCTTATCCAAGGCCTGATACAATCCAAGTGTATTCTAGCTAGCGTTGGAGGAATAATTGCTCAAGAATTTCAGGATAAAAGGGTTGTATACTCATCTAGAGCTAAGTTAAGCTCTAATATCCCAATGTTTGAATTTTAAATAACGAGAAAGATAATTATTGTGTAACAACATAAAGCATTGTGAGTTTTATTTATGAGAAAACTTTAGCACCGGTCCGTTTGTCCTTACCCAATTAACAGCCTGCCAATAATTAAGTGACACGTAGCCTTCCCATGACAAGTATTATGTAGATGCACAATATCAGATTCTCAAATTTACAGAAAGGCTCTCAGCCCCCACTCGTCTACCCCTTCGAACTCTCAGCCCCTTCGCACCGTTCCTCTCTCACTCTCAGCCCCCACTCTTAGCCTCTTTGCACCACTCCTCTCTCACTCTCAGCTCCTTTGCATCCGTCTCTCGCATTGATGTCCCTTTGCACGGCTTCAACCACTTCGTCCCCTCTCGCACGATTGCCCCTTCGTCCCCTCTCGTCTAAAAATGTCATGTACAAAGTTAATTTCTAGGCTCTGTTTTCTTTTTCTTTTTCCATCGGTCTGAAGAAGCCCAATTCAAGAAACATAACTTTTATTTTCAATCTTCTCTTGAGAATCACTTAATATTTCCAAATCAGGAGACATTGATTCTTGAACTGGATTTTTATTGTTTTCTCAAAGTTTGTATCAGAAGAAGTGAATAATGGTGGAAGACGAGAATCTTGAAGAAGCATCTGGTTGTATCGAGAGGGAAAAATATCTCAAACGGATTTTTGTGGTTGTTTGTGCATTCAAATCTGTTGGTTTTAAATGCTTGCCTTTGAGATGCATTGGAGTTTTGTATTTGCAGTGGTGGTTGTTTATGGAATAAGTTAGGGATTGGGTGGAGCTTTTAATCGTGTAGACAGGAGAGGGTCAAGATTAGGGGGGAAGCGACTGGTGGCGGTGGAACTCAACTTGCTATCGTGCGGTGGTGCAAAGAGACTGGAAGCACAGAGGATCGGCCTATATTCCTTTTTTGCTTTTGATTTCAGAGGAGATAACCTTAAGACCGGTCGGGCTGTAAATGAGATAAAAACAGTCAGCCAGCCGGCGTCGGCGTTGGCGTCGGCGTCAACTTCAGACTGGGAAGGCTGCAATTTCTCATCTAAAGCTTTTCACGTCGATTTCTCCCAGTCGGCTTCACGTCGATTTCTCAACATCCCACACTTTTGGGGTCATGCTGAGCTGCGGACGGTGCTGAGATGCATTGGTCCGTCGGCGTTGTGCTGCGAGGTGTCCGTCGGCGTCGTGCTGAGATGGGGCGTCCGGGAGAAGGGCTATGCGAGAAGGGCTTGGCAGACTTATCTCAAAGAAGAAACAGACAGAAATCAGGTTATGAATTGATGATTCCCTGTGGTTGACCCCATTTGTCTAACACTGCTTTTTCCTACGTGGCACTACATGAATGGAGGGCTGTTTTTATCTCATTAACAACCCGACCAGCGTGAAGCGTTTCTGTTTATTTATATCATTTAGGTATGATTATGAACTCATTTGAATGAATTGTTAGAGAAATCTCTTTACTTTCATTGACTTAAGCATAGGAGGCATTCCTCTGAACTCCCAAGCCCCTTTCCTCTTTGGTTGTATGTGATCTTGCTTGAGACTTCGTAAAACACGTCTTTAACCATTCATCTCCTTCATAGCAAGCCAGGGCAAGTCCTACTGCATTTAATAAACATATAAGAAAAAAAGAGGAAAATATTATTGTTTGTTTTTTTTTTAATCCAAAAATCGTAAAAAGGAAGTCTTGGGATTCCACGAGCTAGGGCCATGTCTTTCCTTCACGTCGGACCCACGACGTACCTCCAAAGGATCAAATACTTACGCCCCTAACTGCAGAAGCATATATGTATATTACAAAAGTCTTGCATAAAAATATTGAACGTGAATGACTACTTACGCACATTTGATCTTTCATAAACAGTATGATATCGCATTGCATGCATACAGTTTCATGATGGGGAGTAAGTTTGCTGCTGTACGAACGGATCGTGTTGAAGGGTGGTTGGCATTTTGTGCTGTGTTTTGTTGCAGGAGATCATCGAGAGCCAGGTCTGTACCATGCCTCTCTCTCTTTCAACTCCCCCCCCCCCCCCCCCAACAATTAACCGCAAGTGTTCCCGGCCGGGTAATATAACAGTATTACGTCAGAGATCGAAGACGAGGCACTTTGATTTGACAACCCTTTGTCATCTGCTTCTCTCTCTCTCTAGCTCTCTGTGTCTTGGACTTTTGTGGCTTCCCTCCACCGTCCGACTCTTCCTCCTTCCGGCCAATCTACACGTCCCAAAAGAAGTGACTTTGAACGATGATAGTTCCTCCTACTGTTAATCGTGTCACATGAAGTCATATTGGGACTACTTACGTACAATATATAATATCTTGTAAAATAAAATATCGGTTATGATCATCTTGATCGTGCTTTAAGTTGGCAAATGACATATATATGACATATTGATGATGCAGGTCTCAGTTTTTATGGTTAAAAGCTTTGGGTTCAACTTCATCAACTCAAAATTAACCTGTGTCAAATATAATTGTAAATATTTATTTTTAAGTATTTATTTACGTGTCAAATGCACTGCTAAGGTGGAGTACTTACAAAATATTGGTGCATGCATGGTTTTATTATCTATATTGAATCGTAATGTGTTTACACACCAAATTATTATTTCTATAAAATAATAAGAGAAAGAGGTTGACGGAATGAAAATAAAACAGAAGGCATGCATTTTATGACCAAAAGAATCGATCACCGATCAGTCTTGGTCCATTTTGCAATAGATTTAGGCCGGCTTGTTTAAATTTAGAGATGAGACGAGATAATTTAAATTATTTATTATATTTTATAAAAAAAATTTAGAAAAATTTTAATGATAAAATTATCTCATCTTATATGGTTAATTTATCGGAATCGCCACAAAAAATCACTTTCCCCGGCCACAAAGTCTTGCTTGTCGGACATGATCTCGTAAAAAAAGATTTTTTTTTTTCACGGACAATTTTCGTGTCATAAGCTAAGTATTTGTCATGAATGTAGAGTTTGGAAAAAAAAAAAAAAAAACACATAGGAGAAGACCAAATTTCTTATATTGTGAAACACTCTCTTAATTCAAATGAGCCCTTAAATCAACACCGTATCCCTTATATTAATATTGGGGGCTCCACGTACCTTAGTCTACTAATGTTTTTCAAGATATCACTTTCCTTTCACTTCTCTCGTTGCTAATCAAATTAAGTCTCATTTTCCATTCATGAATCAAAGTAAAAAAAAAAATTAAAAAAAAAAAGTTTGTATCGTTGCCTCGCGCATGTACTCTATTGCATCCAATTCCATCGCCTGGAAGGAATATTATCATTCCAATCACTATGAGCGGCAAAGTTTGAAAATAATTAGAAAATTACTATTTATATTTATTTAACTCTAACATGGCAATTAGTAATAAAAACAAAAAAAACAAAATTTTCAATACTTTTGAACTGAATTAAAGTGAAAAAATATTATATTTTTAAAAATAATGATGTTAAAATTATGAAGTGAGTAGTAATTAAGTTTATCGTTTGAGAAAAATTAGCTAGCTTAATTAATCTAATTACTGATAATTAGCCTGGTCAAGACGTACAGTACTCCCTCCTGTGAAACCGGCTTCTTTGTCTCATTAATTAATCTCCTAATTACTAAGGGTCGTTTTCACTATTCTTTTCATGTCATTAATATTAATACCAACAATGATTAACTTAATAATATATAATAATTGATTTTTAAACGACAAGTGTGAATAATTATGGACGATAAGATTAAGATGCACTCGTATATTAGTCAATTAGCAGAAGCTTTTGCTGTTTTTATTTATTTATTTATTCATAATACATACAACAATTGCAGGGTGCAGCGTCAGCACCGAGATTTGGAAGTAAGTGCATTTCGTTTTCAAAATAATTGTGGGTTTTCGTAACAAAGAGTATGAGACAACATGGTATCTTGATCTTAAGACTTTGGGAATCTTATTGACTTCTATTTTAACCAGGAATTCATTGCAAATGGGAATTAAGGAGAAACGATCGATGTAGAATATCGGTATTAGGATGTCATGATCTCAAATAGGATTATAAAAAATTAAAAAAAAAACATGGCATGTGATATATAGGTTAAGTAATGGTTTGCATTCATCTCCAAAATATTCTTGTTATTTATGCTCAGACAAAAGGGAAAAAAGAGAGAGAGAAGGAATTCTTAAAGTCTCAAATATATTTTGTTTTGTTGTTGGAATCTTTCGTGGGACTTGGGGATGTTTAAGAAATGAGATAACGAGATTATAATTATGTAAATAATAGTAAAAGAGAAACACCTTTAACTGGTGCCACATTTTTTCTCTAATTATCAGAGACCAATAAGGAGTGGCCACGTAGGGGGCATATGCAAAAGTACGGTTGAAGGCGCAATAGGTGATCAATGCCTCCCCTTTCTCTCTGCTTTCATTCTCTCATGCAAAGGAAAAAGGTGATCCGAACTCCCTCTCCCCCCTTCTCTCTGCTCTCATTATCTCACGTGAAGGATCTTCTTTCCTCCTCACACTCTGAAACTTTCTCACCTGAAAAAAATTCATTCCCTTTCTCTCTCCTTCCCTCTCTCTGCTCTCATTCTCTCTTGGTTCGAAATCTCTAACCTCTATAACCTCTCTCTCCCCTTTCTCTGCTCTCATTCTCTCTCAAGAAACCGACTTTGTGAATGTGGTGAAAATGATTTCTGATTTTCCACTATTGGTGTATATTCTGTCGCTCCTCTCTGTATGCGTACACCGATTTCGCACACCGACTGTCCGAAATCATGGTATAATCTTGTGTGCATAATCTATGTTAATTCATGGTTCTTACTAGTTCAGGTTCAAACTCTATTTTCTTCCATAAAAATAGAGGTGGATTTCATGGGAATGGATGGGTTATAACTGAGTGCCAGGAGGCACTTCATGTGGAGGGTGGTAGTGCGGAGTGATATTACCGTGGCAAGCTCTATCTTCATTACCAAAAATAGAGGTGAAAGATATGGGAAGTGCCAGGAAATTTCACATGGAGGGTGGTTATGGGCTGGGGTGAGGGTGGCAACGTCTTGGACCTATCGACTTTTCTAAGTTGCCGATATAAATCCGTGGTGGCTTCCTTAAGACTTGGGGTTGGGGTGGTTTCAACGGAGCATCACATGATGTAGGGGTGGAGTGGTTCAGTGCAGAACATGGAGGAGGCTCGATGAAAACATAGATCGATAGTGTTGGGCACATACGGAGTAGGCTGACCAAAGTCTATCATGAATGAGAGACAGAGAGAAGTTTTCGTGAAGAAGAGGGAAGGAGAGAGACGGAAGGGGTAGAGAAGTGTTTTTGGGTTAGGGATGATTTTTGTATAGGGAATAAGAGAAACGAAATGAGAGAGAGGGCGGAGAGAGAGAGAGAGTTCTAAAAGGCCTCCCTCTACCTGTCGATCCCCTATAGCGCAACTCTTGGATGTGAAATTGTAGCCTTACATGTCGCTTGGCTATTGGACTCTGATAAATAGAATTGATAGGAGGCATCGGTTTAAAGATATTCTCATAGTAAAATGATTTGAGTTATAATGTTTTATTTGATTTTAAAACATGAGATAGATAAAGTTGAATATAAATATTATAAAATTAAAAAAATTACTTTAATATTATTTTAATTTTAAAATTTAAAAAAGTTATATTATTTTTTGTGTTCTATTTAAAAGTTTTAAAAAATTGTTATAATTAGATTAAGTAATTATTAGATGAAAAAGTTTAAAAAATTAAAATTGAAAACTAAAAGTGTTTTATATTTAAGTAATTTTTGATAATTATTAGATTAGGTAGTTGTCCGGTCTCACTATATATATATATATATATTTTTTAACTCGGTGATTAAAAAATTATTTTTTTTATAATATTGTAATTGTTTTTTAAATATTTAATGATAAAAATATAAATGAAAGAAAGGCATTTGATTGGATTTGGATAGTGCAAAGTTTTGTGAATAATAATGAAAAAATAAAATAAAATAATAATAGACTATTGAATAGTAATAAAAAATAATAAAAAATAAGTAAATAATAATAATTAAATAATAAATAATAGTGTACAACTACAGATTGTAGCTAGCACGACTACTCTTTATATTCTGGTACTGCCTTAGATCGAGATCAAATCATTCATGTTTTTGTACTTTATAAATAGAAATTAAATCATTGTAGCTAATAGAGTATTTGTGCTTTATAAATAGAAATTAAATGTTTCTCCTCTCATCTTTTTATTTAAATCTATTTTTTATAAAATTTATATACCATATTATTATATTATTATTGAATATTTTTTATTAAATAATTTTTTATCATTCATTAATAATAAATGTGTGCTTGTAAGAAGTAAAAAAATGTAAGATAAAATGTGTTAAAAAAAAACTGCTAATGAAACTTTATTTTCTTAAAAATGAAAAAACTACACGAAACTGGGAAGCTACCAAATTCAATCGATTGAATTAGGATTGGTTTCGTTGGGACTTGGGAGGTAAATGTTTACTCGCTGCAGGGCGCTGTCACATCTATTAGCTGCCCCCACAAACAGTCTAGCCGCACTCGGCACCGCCTTAAAAGAAAAAATAATAATAATAATAAATATTAAATAAAAAGCAAGGTTATATATTATATTATATATTATTATCTCATTTATATCTTATTTTATCTAATATAATACATTTAACACAATTTTATAATAAAAAAATCTGAAATAAATAATTATTTAATAATAATAAATATACTATATTTTATTTAATAAAATATAAATAAAATAATAATATAGTACATAAAATTTTTCTTAAATAAAAATATCAATCTTCTAATAATAGGAAATAGGAAAGAACTAGACAGTGGGGACCATACAAACGAGGGAATCTCAGAAACATGGCAGAATCACATGGCGATGGACCAAGGAAAATGATAAACTTACAAGGGACGATGACATGTGTCAGTGATCGCCTCATGTCTTTCAAAAAATTTTTTTTTTCTTTTCGGTTAGAAAAATTAAAGAATTATTCTAACGTCACGTCCAGATAGATATTAGGGAAGGGGGGACAACCGTTTATTTTTCACGCCGTTAACTTTTCGTTGATGCAATTTTTTTTATCCGTTTTATTAATTACGTAATATTAATATTTTGGGGGTGTGTGAAATTGCTAGAGAACCGATGTTGACGTCTGACTCTGAGTCCCCACGCTCCCACTTCGTGGGGTCCCGCGGTAACAAATTTATGTACTTCTCTGTATATGTTGGGATGTTAGGGTTCGCATGCAAGGCGCGTGTTGGATACCATGACGCCACATGGCATCGTAAGGGGGATTGACCTCTCCTTCATTGCCATTGGTTATAGCCTGCCACTTGCCGCGAGTGTGCGTTGGACTTTAAAGTTGACCCCCCATCCACCTCGATTTCTCTCACTTCCTGCCAGGTGGTCCGTGTACGAGGGAAAACACTCTCATTCCACCTCAGGAGAGTGTACAACATACGAAATTTCTCGTGCTAAAGCAAATTTCTCATACTAAATGGACCCCACAACCTCGTTCTCGGTCCCCAAAATCTTCCATGAGAAATGATTTGTGCAGTCGAGCGGACGGCCATATCTCTCTCTCCCCTCTTTGTTTCTGTGTGTGGGGTCCTCGAAAAACTTGACCTGTCCACTTCCTTCCAGAATCCTTTTTAACAACGCCGTGCTGCCACGGAGATTTCTTTTTCCCTTAATTTAGCTCAGAGGAGTGATAAATATATAAAAATAATTTTATAAATTGATATAATTTATTTAAATTTTTAGATTTATTTTAAATTAATTTATAAAATTATTTTTATATTAAAGTATTTTCCTTTAATTTATATCTTGTGATATTTTTTTAATAAATTTCTTTAATTGTAACAAATAAAGGGAATAAGTAAATTTCCTCTATTTAATTTTTAATTGAACATGTTTGGAGAAAAATCCACTAGATGTCAATCAAACTATTTTCTTCTTACCAAATATTTAATAAGCATCGCATCATCCTTGCATATTACAACTTTGAAAATTTATAATTTTTTCTTTTAAATTATGTAATATAGTCATTCCATTTTCCTCCTAATCGAATCGCTATTTTATTTAAAAGGTAGTATATGCATATAATTATTTACACAATCTAATTTTAATTAGAGAATGCTTTTATAAAATCATTTATAAAAATAATTTTAAATTAAAATATAATTAAATAAAAATAATTATTCGTATATTATTATTCAGTTTATTTTATTATCTAAAGGAAAAATAGCATTATTATGACTTCCGTTTTATCTCATCTCATACAGTCCAGTGAGGAGTCCACAGCTCCTCCTCCTCCTCCGCTTCAGTGTCCTCGCTTTTCCCTTATAGTAAGTGATAAGAATAAACGAAGAAAAAAAGAGAGTAATCTGCCGAAAAGACCCATTTGGTCCCCATGGACGACTTTTAAAGCGCTTTAGGCTGCTGCTTCTTCTTCTTCTTTCTTCTCCTTGTGAGAATCAGGTAAAGATGAACAAGAGGAACCGCCGAGATATCTCCGGTGGAGCTGGCAATGGAGGCATCAGAAAAAGTGATTTTCAATCAATGTCCTCTGGTAAGGCGAAGATATGGGAGGAAGAGCAGGACGCTGGAGGAGGCGGAGGCGTGGATGAACTACTGGCGGTGTTGGGTTACAAGGTCAAGTGTTCCGAGATGAACGACGTGGCCGATAAGCTGGAGCAGCTGGAAATGGTCATGGGCGCTGCCCCAAATCTCTTGTGTGACACCGTCCATTATAATCCCTCCGATCTTTCTGGGTGGCTCCAGAGCATGCTCTCCGAACTCAATAATCCGCCCAATACTCTTAATTACCGAATGCTTCAGAGCCACCATATCGATGACCCTCTTCACGTTCGTGCTGAATCCTCCTCCGTCACCACGAATCCCCAACAGCAACAGTTTGAGACGACCCAGTCCGCCCGGATTTATGACGACGACTCTGAGTACGATCTGAGAGCTATTCCTGGTTCTGCTGCCTACCCGCAGACCCAAGACGGGGAACTTAACCGAAAGCGATTGAAAACGTCAGGTGGATCCAATTCTGCGCCTCCGCTTTTGCCATCTTCGTCGCCCATAGTTGGGGTTGCTGCTGCCGGAACTGTGTCTGAACCGACTCGGTCTATTGTTCTGGTTGATTCGCACGAGACCGGTGTCCAACTCGTCCATACTCTCATGGCTTGCGCTGAAGCAGTCCAACAAGACAACCTGAAGCTTGCAGATGCTCTCGTCAAACGCGTCGAGTTGCTAGCTGCCTCGCAGGCCGGCGCGATGGGAAAGGTCGCCACATACTTTGCCGAAGCATTAGCGCGCCGAATTTACAAAATTTACCCACAAGATTGCCTCGATGCTTCGTCCTCTGATATCTTGCAGATGCACTTCTACGAAACCTGTCCTTACCTCAAGTTTGCACATTTTACTGCTAACCAAGCGATACTAGAAGCATTTGCCACCGCCAGCAAAGTTCACGTTATTGATTTCGGGTTAAAGCAGGGGATGCAGTGGCCGGCACTAATTCAAGCGCTCGCATTAAGGCCTGGGGGGCCTCCGGCGTTTCGGTTAACTGGTATTGGTCCGCCCCAGGCGGACAACATGGATGCTTTGCAGCAAGTTGGGTGGAAGCTGGCTCAATTGGCCGAAGCCATTGGCGTGGAATTCCAGTTCCGAGGATTCGTGGCCAATAGTTTGGCGGACATCGACCCTTCCATGGTCGATGTCCGTCCCGACGAGGCCGTTGCGGTGAACTCCGTCTTCGAGCTTCACCCCATGTTAGCTCGACCAGGCGCGATCGACAAGGTGCTGTCCTCGATCAAGTCCATGAAGCCCAAGATCTTCACAATAGTCGAGCAAGAAGCGAACCACAACGGACCGTTCTTCGTGGAACGCTTCAATGAGGCCTTGCATTACTACTCGAGCCTGTTCGACTCGTTGGAGGGGTCCGGGTTGGTGCCGCCAACTCAGGACCTGCTGATGTCGGAGGTGTATTTGGGGGAGCAGATATGTAACGTGGTGGCGTCTGATGGGGCGGACCGAGTCGAGCGGCACGAGACGTTGACTCAGTGGCGGGCACGAATGGGAATGGCGGGGTTCGAGCCGGTCCACCTCGGATCGAACGCATTCAGGCAGGCGAGCATGCTGTTAGCCTTGTTTGCCGGCGGGAATGGGTACAGAGTGGAGGAGAACAATGGGTGTCTCATGCTTGGCTGGCACACCCGGCCTCTCATCGCCACCTCGGCTTGGCAGCTCATCGTCTCCGATTCACCATAATAAGTCAACTCAGTTTAGTGATGGGAAACTACGGAGTTAGACGAGTGAGCGAGGTGGTAGAGAAATTAAAACCATTCAAGCAGTTTAATTCCACTTTCTACCCGACTCTTCAAGTCTTAACCATTTTGTTTTTTGTTATTTTTAGTCAATGTAACTTCTTAGAATTTTTTTTTTATTTGTTTTGTGTTTTGTTTTGATCAAGAGAATGTGTATCTATAATTAACTTCTAATAATAAATGGCCAGCATGATTCTCAGCAAGGTTGGGTTATTGTTTTTTTGGTTGGTTTGTTTGTTTTATGGTTCATGAAATCCTTTTGAAGGGAAAAATATACACACTTGATTGCGTTCAGTTGGTGTAAAAAATCTTGGACAGGAGCCAAACCCAAACTACAGCTTCATTCAACAATCAACAGCCTCTCTTCTCCTCCTTTTGAGACACGGGACTTCTGGGGGCTACACACATTTCAGAAATGAACCATGAATCTAATTTACGAAAGAGTAATTCTACTTTTAGGTTCCTTTTTCTTCAACATCACACACCAGAGGTGGATTTATTTTAATTATTTTTTAAAAACGTGCGTTTTACCCTCCCACCCCGCCCCCGTGCATTTTACCTGGCCTCCCCCTCCCAAAGCCCGAATCATCCCATCCCAGAAAATATCCATTCAAAAATTTCCCCCTCCCCCGCCTACATTCTCCCTCCTCTGCCCAATCCCAGTTACAGAGGATTCCTGGGTTTTTTTTATTACCATTGCTTGGGGGACAACTATCATATGCATCATCACTCCCCGAAGAAGCATATTGATTTGGACCTGGCCATGCTTTGTCTTTATACCAACTGGGACTTCAAAATTCGGTCTTGATCACAACTGAATTTCTGTGCTTTTTATCCCCCAACACACATTCTATTTTTCTTTGATTTGGTAGAAGAGTACTTGGAGTATCTTCTTGATTTGACTGCTGCCTTGTTGGCTTTGGATAGAGGATTGTGGATGAATATTGATTTGGGTGGTAGTCATGGTATTAGAAGACTCTTTCGTTTTGCCTCTGGCAAATGAAGCAGCGGTTCATAGAGGTTTGGCAGCATTACTTATCTGGGAATGCAGGTCTGGACCCCGTCCTGTCCATGCTTTAGTTTCATCTGGGTCCAGCCCTGATGGAATCAGAAGAAGATTTCAGATGTTAATTTGTGTTTTTGTTCAATAGCTTATATGAATCTCTGATTGACGTCCAAGCATTTGCGATTAGAGTCTGGGGATGATCGTATTTAAAGAGTGATTCGGGATTTTGGAGGGGGGAGGGGAGGGCTGGGTAAAACGCACGGGGGGTGGGGTGGGAGGGTAAAACGCACGTTTTAAAAATACAATTAAAAAAAAAATCCACCTCACCCGGTGTGTGGTGTAGAAAAAAAAAAGGGGCCTAAAACTAGAACTCCTAAGAGTGAAAATTTTTTGAAGAGTGAAACTTTATGGTGAGACATGAGACCTGCTTTTTCATCTCATCCATAATCAAATGAGATCTTAATGTTTGAAAACCCATTATCTCGGCTTGAATAGAAAGAAAGAATAGTTGTATTATCTATTAAGGGTTGTACAAAGCAATTTCCCTAAGATTGAAATAGGTGTTTATTAGGAGAGTTATCCTATACAAGGTAATTGTTACTATTTAGATTGACTTATATATAATCCGAAACCCAAATGTGCCACAACTCAAACATGACACACAAGTTTTTGTCACAACTCGGAAATCCGCCACAAAATTCTATATAAAAACTTGTTAAAATTGAGGGAGATGACATGCTTTATTAAATGGATCAGGACACGATCGAACTTGACACAACAACACAAATGACTAAACGTAACTAAAGTTCATAAATGGATCAATCTTAAAGTCAAAAATGTCGAAGGCATCCAAGGAAAGAGAAAGCAGAAACCCATGATGCCATACTAGTTCATATATATATATATATATATACTGTCGTTATGGCCTGCTATTTCCTTGTTTTGCAGGTGGCCCATTCTAGTTTCTCATGTTCTCGTGGATACTTCGTTATTGGGTTTTCTTTTTCTGCAAACATGGTATGAAACTTCCCCCCTCATTAGCATTATCTTGATTAAGATAATAAAGAGGCTCCATGCTACAACATTCGAGTGTTCATTCAATCTGTGTCGCCAATCAAAAGAAGCCTATTTTCCAGACCCTAGAGCTTAACTGGGATTTCATTTTCATGGTATTTTATTTTCATGGCGAAGAATTTTAAGATATGGAATGTGAGAGAGAAAAACGCTTTCTAACATTTATCTTAATCTTAAAATTCGATCAAGAAATCTAAAATATAGCAATTAGCTTAGCTACATGTATTGTATTTGCTGCTCGCGAACTTGATCAAAGAGATCATGCCCGAGAAAGCGGGGCTAGGTCCACTTTAGCACTAATAGAAAAGTCAACTTTATTCCATATATATGTAACCTCTACTAACATGTATGGACGATCGTGACATATTCCAGAAGAAGAATATTCCATTTATATACTCAAAGAGTTTGGTGGATTTCTTGATGGACAAATACCCACAGAATTCAATCGCCGTTTTTCACTTGCACATCTCCAGTCAAACATCGATGATCCATGAACCATGAGTATTAAATTTATTTGTACTCATTTAATAGCAAAATTTAGGGTTGAATCATCTGTTAAAATAAAGAGATATACTCATTATATATTTTAAAATTAATTTTTTATTTTTTATTTTTATCATTTTTTATTTTAGTTAAACTAATTGATTTATCCTATTTATTATCTATATATTACATATTTACTATAAAAAAATTAAAATAAATATAATGTATAATATGTAGACTCATGGGGTGGTAAATCGTGTTAACGGATCGTATTCGTGTCGTGTCAAAGCATGTACATTACACTTAATAGGTCAACACGAACACGACCCGTTAAGGATTTCGTATCAAAATTCTAAACTCTAACACGACCCATTAAGATAACGGGTTGATACAACACGACCCGTTAAGACCCGCTAGTAAATCATACGAAATATATTAACACGATACGACACGATCCAACCCATTTCAACCAGTTTATGTTAACACGACATGACCCGTTTCAACCCGTTTATGTTAACACGACACAACCCATTTGGATACGAACACGACCCATTAACTCATTTGACCAGATTAATTTTATATAAATATTAAAATTATAATACCTATAAAAATAAAATAAAACTTAACTACAAATATAAAATTACAATCCAAATAATAAATATATCGAAATTAAAATTCCAACAGCACCAAATTTGATAAACACATATTGTAATAATATTAATGTTACAATCTCAAATGTGAGGATCTGTATACAATATATCAAACAAAGAGTATTGAAAGGCTCCACTTGCTGTTGCAAGAATCTGTCTCCACTTTTCTTCTTGCCCTTCTGTTCTAATGTTTAAGGGAAATGATCACAAGTGTATTTGGGATCTGATCATGAAGAATGAAAAAAAAATGTCAAAATAAATATACATATATATATTATTCATTCAATAAACAGCATTTACTTCATTATCTAAAACTGATGATAGAGAGAACAAAAACATCCATACTAGCAATGTTAAAAATGAGTGAAACGACATATATAACATCACAATAGGTTCTGATGGTTGGTTGGTTGGTTGACTGAGAGCACTTCTTTAGAAATGCTTGTGTTGAAGACTTGACTTCTTGTATTTTCCTTAGATGATTTTTTTGATAAGTTCCTTAGATGATTTTACCAAAAAACCAAAACATAAAAAATGGAAATTGAAGAGGGAAGTCTGCGATAGTTCATGCACCTTGATTTTCTATAGTTAGTTATAGGGAAGCTGCCTATATGAGAGGGAGGTGAGCAAAGGGTATGAGCCGTATGACTCTTTGAAGGTTTTCATCAAACACCTTCATTGCATTACTTTCCTTTCATCACAGAGACTTCCATTTACATTTCATCAGTTCCTTGTTACAATACTACAATTCCATCAACATTTACAAACTAACCAGTACACAGAAAAATCATACCCAGAAATACTATTTCTTTTTCCTTCCTCAGAGCTTGAACTGTAATTTGGATAAACCACATATAAATGACAATATATTTGAACAAGAAGAAACAAAACTTTACATTTCCAATATCAAGGAAGAAAGAAAATCATGCACAAACAAATAAATCAAAGTACTACAAAATAAAAAATAAAAAAACAAATCCGGGTTACAAGTGACACAACTTACGACTTACATTTGAACAGCCCAACATTTGAACAAAGTGCCAAACATGAAAATTTGGCACATCATTCATCCCTCTCACCCATCATCATTTCAGCCCCAATCTCTCTCATCTCTCCAAATTGTAAAAGTAAATAAAGATTTTCATGTTATAGTGGCAAATCAACGAGTATATATACTATCAAAAGTTTTTAATCAATAGATCAACGATAACGATAACACTCTTAACTTCAAAGAAACCCAGCAATACAATAATCAAATATTACAAATAACCACCATAATCTTGTATATATATATAATAAAATAAAAAGACATGAAAGAACAAATAACATATTGACAGACTCTCACTTTCGGATCCTACTGGTCTCTATGCTCTGAAACCTCAAATGGTTGCTAATGAAGCTATGATTAAAACTGATTTCCCTTTCAAGTGAAAACTGCAAAACAAAGGAAAAAAAAACCAGAAGCCAACTCAACAGGAAGAGTGCCTTGGGGAAGAGAATGCTTACCGATGAAGAGGCTAAGCCACGAATCTCTAGAAGAAGAGGAGAGGGAGAGACCGATGGCCCGTAGGCTGGGACGTCGCAGATCTATGCCTGTGTGAGGAGGAATACGATGGTTTGGGCCACAGTGAATCTGAGACAGAGAAACTAGTGAGCCGTGGGCAAAGGGGTGTGGGCCTGGCGACGCCGTGGGTGACGGATTTCTGAGTTGAAGTCAAAGACGGGCGTGAGAACTGAGAAGAGAAGGAAGAACTGAGAGTGAGAACACTAAAGAAAAAAAAAACTGAAGAGTGAAGTGGGGGGCGGCGTGGGTTAGGAAATGTCATGGTTTTTTGAATTTTAGATATAAGGGTATAAAGGTAAATTTAATTTTTTTTAACGGATTATAACGGGTTGATTCGTTAGTGACCCGTTAAATAATTGTGTTTTAATAGGTCAATTTATTTTGATTCGAACCCGTTAAGGCTAAACTCTAATCTGCTTTTATCGTATCGTGTTCGTGTTGAATTAACAGATCGTGTCATATATTGTCACTCTTAAATTATAAGATTATTTTAAAATAAAATGCCGGCCTTTGCCAACGGTGCCTCCGTGTTCCAATAAATCAAATCAGTCACGGAAACCGACCCACCATCCACGAACTCCCCCCTGGGGACCCATTCTTCGCAGATCAAACTGTATTTCTAAAGCGCGGACCTCAATAAGTAAGGTTTGAATAAACCGGCAATCCAAGAGAAAAAGTCTTTCAAGCGCGTGTTGAAGATATATATATATATATATATTTTTTTTTTTCCTTTTCTGGATAGGTGTGATGTATATATACACACGAGAGGGTTTGGCCTTTGATGATTATCAAACCTCTGTCACATACTTCACCAGAATAATAGAGAACAAGCGTGTCCATAGCTATAAGCTGAACGAGTCTTTCCCATCCTTGGTTCCCTGCTAAGTTGTGCAAATTTTCTGGCTTTTTCTTCCTCTTTGAAATGGAGAACAAGACGGGACTGCTGAGAGTTCATATTCAGAGAGGGGTGAACCTTGCAGTTAGGGATGTGAGAAGCAGTGACCCTTATGTTGTTATCAAAATGGGAAGACAGGTAAAAGCTGTTTCGGTGTCCTTTTCTTGCTTATACATACGCAGTTTGGTTTTGGGTTTGTGTGTTTGTGATCTTATGTTCTAGAATTTGAATTCGTTGCTTATTTGGTACTTGATTTGTCCGGAGATTCTTGTTTTACTTTGCAGTCGCCCTTTTATGATTGGAAAAAGGTTATAAAATTTATACGTTATTCGCTTGGCATTTGGTGTTGAAACTCGAAGCATTTTAGCGGTAGGATCACAGATTTTCCTTTCTTTTCTTGTCTAGATGAAAGGCAAACCGCCCTGCACGTCCCGTTGACTGTGCTCTTAGGTTTTTCAGATTGTTAATTTTGTTCTCGATCTTGTACATGCCTTCCTACTTCTTGTTGTTCCATTTAATCTGATTCATCGTTGGCAGACACTCTCCATCATCAACACCTCCTCCCCTAATTATCTTCTAATATAACAGAGGATTTTGTCTTTACCTTACTCACTTTGGTTTCTAAGATCAGTAATTTGATTCCCAAACGATATACTTCGTTTCCTAATATTTCAAAATGCTGCAATTTCTGTTATTTGAACCATTTTCGTCCATGGCTAGCCAAGCTCCCTCTAAAAATCAGTCAAAACATTGGCAATTTATTCCCTTTCGAAGATCTATATGCAGGCTTTGTTTCGTTGTCTCTCCCAAGTAGTGCTAACGAACAAGACTCTTTCCTTACATGGTCAAATCTGGAACACAATAGCTTATACAAAAAATCTGGAACCCAAATAATTAAAAGCTTGATTAACAATTTATTAGCTTGGTTATCCCCTAATCGATAATCAATAATTAAAACCTTACACAAAAATTTTCGTTTGTATTTTTAGACTTCAATGCTATTGATGATGCCTGAAAACAGCTTAGAGACCCTTATCTAGTGAATGGCTGGACAAGTGAATTTTGCCTCCTGGAAGAAAAAAAACTCGTCACCAGAATTCACAGAGAAAAATAAAATAGAGAGAGCAAGGAGGAAAATCCCATACTATATGTGAATCCTCCCTTTTATTGAATTTCTCCTGAATGATGAATTTATGATTCCATGTGGGTGGCGTGTAGCTGTTTAATCAATGGTAATAATTATATTCTAGAAAATGGGCTTGGGCATTCGTTCTTCGTGTGGTGGGTTTCAAGAGCGGGCCTATTGACCAAGTGTATTCCCATCCCTAGTTATTTCAACTGATTATCATAGCTTTATGATGCAGAAAGTGAAGACTCGAGTGGTGAAGAAGAATACCAATCCAGAGTGGAATGAAGATTTAACTCTTTCTGTTGCAGATCCGAGTCTACCAATCAAACTTGTGAGTGTTATAGTTGTTGTGACATTGGAGGCTTAGCTCCATTACATGTTAGCATTGAAGGAAATGAACTAATGAAGTACACTTTTCACTACAGAAAACATATCTACAATTGCTTCATTATGTAATGATATTCAAATATTGTCAGCACGTAAGCACCCTTTTGAATGCAGGAAGAAATGCTAGAAGGAATTTTCCCTAGTTATCCTCAGGGATCAAATAGCCTATAGTGCACAACATCCTAATTTGAATATAACATTTCAACCGATTGATGTTTAGACCTGTGAATTCCTTGTGGTTGCAGTCAGTGTATGACAAAGACACATTTTCTCTGGATGATAAAATGGGGGATGCTGAGTTTGAGATTGGCCCATTTTTTGAAGCCTTGAAGTTCCCCTTGAAAGGCCTCCCAAGTGGAACCATAATTCATAGGGTAGTACCAAACGGGCAAAATTGTCTTGCAGAAGAGAGCCATATTGTCTGGACCCGCGGCAAACTTGTTCAAAATATGATTCTTAGACTGCAAAACGTGGAGTGCGGGGAGGTGGAACTCCAGCTGCAGTGGATAGACGTTTCTGGTTCGCTGGGCTTGTAGTACAAATCTGCTCTACATATGTTAATCCATCTTAGCCTGCATAAGTTTTTGTGCTAGATTTAGGACACACTGCGAAATAAAATATATCGATACTAATTATTTCTAGAAGTTGTTCGTTTTTTCTATGATTGATAACAATATCGGTCTATATATATGGATGATATCGATGTCTCGAGAACAAGAGTTGATACTAACATTTATCTAGCAAGTTTTGCTATATACAAGAAAAGTCGCATAATAATATGTGTATTAATACTAATTCCTTCATATTTAAAATTTAAATTAGTATTATTTTTAATAAAATTTATTTTTTGATCAATTATATTAGATTGGTGTACGTATTAGTGTGTAATTATACTTGTAATGATAAGTGTTGTAAAAATGCTCTCATTTTTAAAATATAGCAACATAAAAAATTGTGAAAAGTGTGGTAAATCTATTTTCATCTTACAAACATACTAACGGTACCGTGACATTGCCACGAATTAAGCAATAAGCACAACAAAAGCTTTAGAAAGTAATTTCTTAAAGGAAAATGTTAATATGCGGCTTTAATTTGTTTCCTCATTTTGACTGTTATTTTTTAAAAATATTTTTCTTTGTTAAATGATTAAGAAAATAATTTTAAATATATTAAAAAAATTTAATAACAGGTAACCCTAAAAACAGTCTTATTGGATTATCTATATCTAAAAGTAAATGTACTTTTTAATAGAATATTTACTTGTAATGGATTAGCTATTAACAAATTTATTAGTTTTAGCTACAGTAATTATAAAGAAAATATCAAATTTGATATCTACTGTACATATACCAAATACTTATTTTATGTTTTTTATAACACTCTTCTCTTCATCTACATCCACAAACTTCCATAAGTTTTTTTTAAAATTAAATAGTAAAATGTAATAAAATAAAATAATAATTAATAATTAAAATAAAATAAAATAATAACTAAATATTTTTTAAATTATTCATTACTCATTACTATATAATAAATAAATGAATATTCAATATGAAGATTTGATGTGAATAGTTCAAATTAAATTCATCTTATATTATTTTATTGTTATATAATAAAAAAATAAATATTCCAATATAAAAACTTTTATAAATAAAATAATTAAAATTAAAATTTATCTAATATTTATCAAAATTATATTTTACATGTACATAATCTATTAAAAATGTTCTAACTATCAAAGCTGACTGCTTGACGGCAGGCTAGCACAGTAACACTACTCAAATCGGGCTGTTCGTGTCTGGAGCTTGCTCATTGCCGAATCAAAATGTACCATGTTGTAAGAGCACCCGGATCTGACTTTAGGGCCCCCCGATCTGACTTTCCAAAAAGGAAATTAAAAAAATAATAAAAAATAAAATAAAAAAGACATAAACAAAGTACCTAGTACTGCTCGTGGCTCCCAACTTTTGGAAAACTTCTAATTCGGGGATATAAAAAGGACATATTCCGTCGACAATCATAGCACTAGCAGTGGAATTAATTTAGCTATATTTTGACCTGAATTTAATTAGTTTGCATAAAAATTTATTAAAATGGAGTCAATAAATTTACAATATTTTTAACTTTTGATCATTTTTACTGATTAAATATGGTCAGCTCAAGTTGCTCACCAATTATTATGTTGATATAAAAAATTTAAGTTCCTGCATGCTATTCATTTCACACGATCCATAACTTTAGAAAATTCATCTTCTTCTTAAAAACATGATCTCATTTCATCCAAACCCCACGATCTCATCTTTTTACCAGTAGCTGAAATACCAGTAGCTGAACCATTTCGCCCAAATCACACACCATCATCATCTCCCATTGTTGTCGTTGAACGCCTCCCGGTAAGCCACACTATCGTCGCTTCAAATTAGCAAATATTTTCTCTTCTTCTCAGCCAGTTATCCAAAACTTCATCAAGTTTTCCGTGGGATTTTTTCTGAGTTATGCTTCAAATGGTGGTTTTAGTATATGTTTTGATGATTCCTTCTTTGGATTTCAGGTAGCTCTAATATTTTAGCGGCTCCATCTTGTTCGTTGAAGTTGTCTCCATTGACTTCTCTACAATTTTCTCTACGCACTTGTAAATTTAGACTTGGAAACATAGGGGTGTGCACTTGTAAAATAAATAAAAACGTGAAAATTAATATTTTAATAGAATAGTATAGATTTGAAGAGTTTGTTATTTGGCGTTATTGAAAAGTGGTTAGTTAAATTTGTAAAAATGAATTTTCTACTTAAATTTTGACCAAATTTTGGTTAGATCACTACCAAAACTCTCAAGCTCTATCTATATATAGAGGGCTCATTAGTTGTGAGAAAAGGAGCATGGACTGAAGACGAAGATATCCTTCTTACCAAATGCATTGACATGTTCGGAGAAGGAAAGTGGCACCAAGTACGTGCGCGTGCAGAGAGAGAGAGAGAGAGAGAGAGAGAGAGAGAGAGAGAGAGAGAGAGAGAGAGCTTATATTATATGTAACAAACTCGTCTATATTAATACATGCATGGTCAGCTCAATTTTAAGTTGCCAAATCCTATTTTGTGAATAATTTTACATGGTATCAATTTCTTCAAGGCTAATCGTCATTTCTCGATCCTACTATGGGCCTACCTTTGCTCTTGCTAATACCAATGCTTCTACTAACTCTACTTCTATATTATCTCCCACCTTCATTGCTCCGAAAATTTTCCACTTGCCTACAATCAAGCTTGACAATACCAACTACCTTCGTTAGTTGTCTCAGTTCCTTCCTATTATTAGAAGTAATGATCTTTTTGATATTGTGGATGGATCAGAACCTTGCCCTCTGAAGTACTGCTTGGATGATCATGGCCTTCCTACCACCACTCTCAATCCAGCCTTTGTCCTTTGGACAAAGATAGACTAGTGTTTATTATGCTGGTTTACGGCTTGTGATGCATTTTTCATCAACAACCAAGAATTAAAATATCTTTCGGCACCTTTTATAATTTTGCAAACATTAACAACTCATGTATGATGAATGCATTACTAGCTCAACTATTAGCATGCAGTACTAGTTTTTCAATAATGTAATATATCGTATTATCATAATATTTCGTTATTGTTTTCTAGGATGAATCCAAACCTAATCTCCAAAAATTCTGACAAATTAATGATTTTTAGTTGAAATTAATTAACTATTTTCAAAATACTATATGAGGAAGAAAACTACCATAACAAAACACAGGTTGACCAAAAGAAGGTTGGGGCATCCCATCCCTTTCCCCTTTTGATGCAGATAGATCCAAGTTTACATTCGAGTTCAATGAGGCTTTGCTAACATATGTGATGTTAAAAGTATTGGATTACTTAGAGAAGGTAGGCCAGTGCAAAACTGGCAAGAAGAGATGAGTATTCTTAGGATTTGGACAAGAAGCAGTATTTGTCGAATTTGAGCGAGTAACGACATATTTCTCGATTAGGCAAGAAGACTTATTCCTCGATTGGTCGTGGAGACAACCTCCATCCATATAGTTGGTGGTGTAAAACACGTTCTTAACATATAAGATAAAAAACAACCTCATTTACATTTGTGGTTCCTCTCTCTCAGTCAAGAAAATGAAAAAAAAAAAATGAAAAAGATAAATAAGGAAATGGTAGCACTTTTTTCATTATGTTGAACTTGGATTTTGTCTTCCAATTCTTTCTGTAAACGGAGACACTGGACTCATTTCAAAAGCCTAAAAATTGATGAACATAATACACATTATCATTAAAATACATGAAAATATAGAAACTGCATAGATAATTATTATGTAAGCTCATATTTCTTCAAGCTTTGCAAGATCGGATCAGGTATACATCTTGATTGGCGAGCACTCAGCATTTGAATATTTGAAAATATATAAATCATTTCAGCATTTATCACTATTAAAACTTAAGCAATCTTTAGATGTGTTTCATGTTCTGGATCTAATTTTGGAGAAGATGAGAGAACTTTTTACTGAGCAGATGAATGGACCTTTTCGCTAGGTGGACAAAGCGTCATTCACTCGCTCCTCTTTTACTTAGCCAAAATAAGAAAAAAACGAAAACAATAAAAGGAGGAAACTTTTTTGTCGGAACTTTATTCACTTTGTGTGTAACAGATTTCATCATCATTTTTCTTTTCGAAAAGTACATATGGCTGAATGATCTTGAAGGGATTGATTTGACAACGTAGGTGCTGTTACCAGCTGGCTAGATTTTAGTTTGTAGACATTGAAAGCAAGAACAGGCTGTATTCACCTCTGCGAATGCAAGATATGTCGAGTGGCTCTACTGCCCGGGACACAAATTTGGTTCCGACTAGTGTAAATACATTTTTTTTTAATATTCTTAAATATTTAAAAAAATTCACAACATTCATAAAAAGAAAAAACAAACTTAATTTTTAAAAAACAAACGAAAAATAATGTATTCGGGACCCATTATTAAGATCCCAGCATTTTTACTTGGGTAGTTTGTCTTAATTTCTTCGATTTATATATGATTGTAATAAAGGTACTATGTTAGAACTTAGAATTGTGGGTTTTAGGATTTTCTGTTATTGCGTGTGCATGGTCTATTGTGTTTTAGTTCGGTGAAATAGAAAGAACATGCTACTCTTCTTGTTGGGATTCTTGGGAACTTGGGAATTACCACTGAGTAATTTTTTTTACTTAATGATTAAATAAATATTTTTTAATAATATTATAAATATTTTTTAAAAAATATTTAAAAGTATTTAAAAAAATACATGGGAAAAAAAAAAAAAAACACACAAAATAAACAAGCGGAAGCCCTCCGCAGTAGTTGAAGGGCCACCCTTATCTATTTGGTTTGGCCTATTTTGGAGTAGAGTATAACCTATATATATACATAGGCATTTAAAATAAGAAAAAGTAATATTAGGTATAACTTTCAAATATGTAAGTTTTATACAAGTCTTTTTGTAAAAATAATTTATTTTATACTTTTTTAAAAATGAATTCTACTTTTTTTACAAAAGTTTATGAGATTTGATTATTTGTACAAATTATTTTATACAACATGGCTAGCTGCAAGTCATTTTCCAAATGACATAGTTTTAAACATTTAAATGGAAATAACCGCCTTGTTCCTATTCAACAAGGTATAAATATATTTTTAGTCTTCTCTGAGCTTTCTCTGGAGAGAAAAGTTGGGTGAAGGGATAGTCTCGACTGCTCTTAGAGTGGGGGAGGAGGAGTCTACTTTCAGGCAGAGATGGATGATCTAGAGGATATGTGGGATAAACTGCAACTTACGGAGGAGGAGAATGCTGTGATTGATCTTAATGCAGTACACTTGGGGAGGGTGAAGGCAGAGGGAGATAAGAGTCTTGTAGGAAAACTGATCTCAGATCGTAAAGTTAACGAGGAAGTGATTAGATCTACGATGAATAAGGTTTGGAGATTGGCAGGTTCGTTCACTTTTCATGATATTCTTCCAAATCTATTTGTAGTAACTTTTGACAATCAGAAGGATTGACAGCGTGTTCTAGACGGAAAACCTTGGTTGTTTGACAATCAACTACTATTACTGAAACCATTTGATGGTTTTACCCCTCCGCAGCAGATGAATTTTGACTATGAAGCCTTTTGGGTGCATCTGAGTAATTTACCTTTGGCCTGTATGAATTTAGAAGTTGGAGCTCAGATTGGAAAAACTATTGGAAATGTAAAAGAAGTAGACGTACGTGAAGATGGGATAGGATGGGGAAGGTATTTGAGAGTGAAGATTGAATTAGACCTGAGGAAATCAATAGCTCGGGAAGAACTGCGAATGTGCTAGGATCCAGAATTTGGGTGCGTTTGAGCTATGAAAAACTTCCTAAAATTTGTTTTAAATGCGGAAGATTAGTGCATGGAGCAGAAGGATGTGCAAGATTGGATGGGAGGGGTGGTGGATCTCAATATGGTACTTGGCTTCGAACTTACCACACGGATAGGGGGAATACTACAGAATATAATAGAAATAAGTCCAAAGAAAAAAATGCTGAGGAAGTAAGAGAGTTCAATTGTGGTAGTATGGGTGAGGGCGGGATGTCAAATGCAGGTTTTTCAACCACACCAGTGGATGAGGCTTTTGAGGATGAGTTGGTGGATGTTTTAAAAAGAAATAAGGGGCCGGATGTAGCAAAGAAGGAAGGGGTGGATAAGGTGTTTGTAGAAAAAACTGAGAGAAAAGAGATAATTGAAAATGCAAGTAGGGATGGGATGGATGATGCTCGATTTATGACAACTCCTGATGAGGGTCTCTTGTATGCTTAACTTGAGTCCAATTCTCAGTTGCTTCTTCAGAATGATAAAGGAATGGGTGGAGGGAAGGGGGTGTTAGAAAAGGGGAGGTGGAAGAGGAGGGCACGTATTGTAGGAAAAAGTAATGTAAAGGAGGCCTCAGTTGGGGGCAAACGTAGTCTGAGAGGTGATTTTTCTGATGACAGCAGTGAGGGCATCTCAAAAAAGAGTAGAAGGGCTGCTAATGTAGGGGATGAAAGTGTGGATTTGGGATTGGCGGAGGCTGCTTGCCAGCCCCGCCAACCATTATGAAAATACTAAGTTGGAACTGTCGAGGGCTTGGGAATCCTCGGACAATTCAAAATCTTCACCTATTGGTGAATGAAAATAAACCCAAAATGGTCTTTCTAATGGAAACTAAGTTAGGAGCAAGCAGGTTTGAAGGTATAAAGAAGAGGTTGTGTATGGAGGGGTGTTTTGTGGTAGAGGCTTTGGGTAGAAAAGGGGGATTGGTTTTGATGTGGAACCAAGAGGTAGAAGTGGAGATTCTTAATTTCTCCCTTTACCATATTAATGCTATAGTTAAAAGTGAGGAAAAGAATCTATCATGGATTTTTACTGGTTTCTATGGGCATCCTGAAGCAAGTAAGAGAAGAGGGTCGTGGAAGCTTTTGTCATTACTAAAGCCTTCACCAGAGCAGCCCTGGTGCATCATTGGAGATTTCAATGAAGTTGTTTGTCAAGCAGAGAAGGTGGGAGGGAAACTTAGACCAGAAGCCCAAATGGAAGATTTCAGAAAAGTTTTGGAAGAAAATAGTATTTTTGATTTGGGGTGGAAGGGCAGTATGTATACTTGGAGTAATAAACATGGTGATAATACTTTTACAAAAGAAAGGCTGGACAGAGTAGTTGCAAACCCTCAATGGTCTGAATCCTTCAGATTTAGAGAAGTTGAGGTTTTACCAGTAGCACAATCTGACCATAAAGCCCTCCTGCTTAATATGAGGCATGAATTGACAGTGCAAAGGATGAGAAGGAAAGTTTTCAGATTTGAAGCAAAGTGGATTCGAGATGAAGAAGGAGAGCTTGTGGTAGATGGAGCATGGAAGAGATGGGTAGTAGGTGATAGTTTCTTAAAAAGAGTACAAGGAAAGCTGTTGAGCTGTCAAGGGGACTTGATTCGATGGAGTTCAAGAAGAGATAAGGACTTTGGGGCTGCTATGAAACAGAAAACTGAAAGGTTAAAGATTGAGCTAGAAAATGAAGGCTCTCATAATATTGAGTTGATCAAGCAGCTACAAGGAGAAATGGGGCTCCTGTTAGAGCAAGAAGATTTAAAATGGAGACAATGGGCAAAGAGAAATTGGTACCAGCTAGGTGACAAGAATACAAAATTCTTTCATTCCTGTGCTAGCCAGAGAAGAAAAAAAAACCAAATTAAGGAAGTATTGAACTCTCAGGGAAGCAGGGTGACTAAAAAAGAAGAGATAGAAGAGGTTTTTTATGAGTATTTTAATGGTCTTTTCTGCTCAACACAACCTTCAAGGGCAGCCATAGAAGCCTGTATCAGAGAGGTGGAACCTAGGGTGTCTAGCGAGATGAATGCAGATCTTCAAAGAGAGTTCACAAGAAGGGAGGTGGAGGAAGCTTTGAAACAGATGGGCCCACTGAAGTCTCCAGGTCCGGATGGGTATGGAGCTTGTTTCTATCAAGCTTACTGGAGCATCGTGGGGGAGGAGGTAAGTAAGGCTGTCCTAAGCTTTCTTAATGGGGAGGGCAATTTAGAAAGGGGTTTAAACTGTACTCATGTAGCTTTGATTCCTAAAATAAAAAATCCTCTAGCTGCTAGTGAGTTTAGACCCATTAGTCTTTGTAACGTGCTTTATAAACTTGTTTCAAAGATACTTGCAAACAGGCTGAAGAAAGTGCTCCCTGCTATTATCTCTAGCAATCAAAGTGCATTTATCCCGGGAAGACTCATAACTGATAATGTTATGATTGCCTATGAAACCTTGCACACAATGAAGACAAGACAAAGAAGTAAGGTTGGTAGTATGGCTCTCAAACTTGATATGTCAAAGGCATATGATAGGGTAGAGTGATCCTATTTGGAGGCTGTGATGAGAAGGATGGGGTTTGGTGAAAAATGGAGCTCTTTGATCATGAGATGCGTGACAACAGTTTCTTACTCAATACTTGTTAATGGGGAACTTGGAAAGATTATTAAACCTACTAGAGGAATTAGGCAAGGGGATCCCATCTCCCCTTACCTCTTTATTATCTGTGCAGAAGGTCTTAGTGCCTTGATAAACTCAGCTGAATCAAAAGGGGACATAAGGGGGGTGGCTATAGTTAGAGGAGGAATGAGGATAAACCACTTACTCTTTGCGGATGATTGTGTGATTTTTGGAAGGGCAAAGATTACTGAATGGCTGAAGATTCAGGGTTTATTGACAGTATATGAAGAGGCCTCGGGTCAATGCCTAAATCTGCAGAAGACCACTATTTTCTTTAGCTCAAATACTGCTGCTGCTACTAGAACACAGATCCAAAGGGTTGCTAGAGTTCCAATTTGTGGGAGTTATGAAAAATATCTTGGTCTTCCAGCTATTGTAGGGAGATCAAGATACTTTACATTCAGAAATCTAAAGGAAAGGATCTGGTCGAAAATTAATAGTTGGAAGAATTCTTTTCTTTCACAGGCGGGAAAAGAGATCTTGTTAAAGGCAGTAGCTCAAGCAATTCCTACCTTTGCTATGAGTGTCTTCAGTCTCCCTAGAAGGTTGTGTAAGGAGATCTCATCTCTTTTGGCTAGATGTTGGTGGGGACATAAGTAGGATGATAAGAAAATTCAGTGGAGGAGTTGGTTTAAAATGGGAGAATCAAAAAAGAATGGAGGGTTGGGTTTCCGAGACCTTGACGGTTTTAATAAGGCTATGCTTGCTAAGCAATGTTGGAGATTGTTAACAGATCCAAATGCTTTGGTGACAAAAGTTTTGAAAGAGAAGTATTTTAAAAATGAGGGCCTCTTAGAAGCAAAGTTGGGGTATGGTCCTTCTCTTGTATGGAGAAGCTTGTGGTCCTCTCTAGATTTAATTAAAGAAGGGATGTTATGGAGAGTGGGGGATGGCAGCAGTATAAAAATCTGGAAGGGCAAGTGGTTACCAACCAGAATTACTCACAGTGTCCAATCCCAAATTAAAAACCTGTCAAGTGATGCGAAAGTACAGCAGCTTATTGATAATGACACAAGGGGATGGAAGAAAGAACTCATTGCCGACACTTTCAATGCAGATGAAGCTGAGGCTATTTGTTGCATTCCTCTGAGTAAGTGGGGTGCTGTAGATAAACTGGTGTGGGGTAGTTCACAAGATGGTAAATTTTCTGTGAAGAATGCTTACCATCTAGAACATGAGGAGAATAGGGGAAACCTCAGTAGGATGTAATCCAGGAAATGGATGGAATATGATATGGGGTTTGAATGTTCCAAGTGTGGTAAAACATTTCCTGTGGAAGGTAAGCCATGACATACTTCCCACTAGACAGAATCTGTATAAGAAGCATGTTGTGGAGAATGATAAATGTCCTATCTGTGAACTGGTGCCTGAAACAACTATGCATGTAATTGGGGGTTGTCCTGCCACAACAGATGTTTGGGCAGAAGAAGGAAGCCCTGTGCAGAAATAGAGTTGTCTTGAAACTGATTTCATGGTTGTTTGGGATAAGCTGAATTCACAGTTGAAAGGGGAGGAGGTTGAGTTGGTGGCTTGCATTATGAGGAAGATTTGGCTTAGAAGAAACTCATTGCTGTTTGAAAAAAAGTTTGATGACCCGAGAAATATTATAAAAGCTGCAAGCTATGGATTAAGGGAGTTTGTCTCTGCTCAAAGGGATCAACAGAAGGCAGTTGTGAAGGGGTCGAATGATAGAAGGATAACAAAATGGGAAAAACCTGCAGGTTGGACAGTTAAGGTTAATTGGGATGCGGCTGTAGATGCAAAGAATAGAAGGGTGGGTGCTGGTGTGGTTATCAGAGATTCAGAGGGTGAGTTATTGGCTTGCCTCTGCTCCATCTGTGATCATGTACAGAATCCGTTGGTGGCTGAAGCCTTGGCTTTAAGGAGAGCTGCAATTCTAAGTGTAGAAATGAGTTTTTCTTCAGTAATACTTGAAGGGGACTCTCAGTTGATTGTTAATGCAGTAAACAGTGATAAAGAAATTTGGGCTGAGTATGGGAATATTATTGAGGATGTCCGAAAGGTGTTGCTTGAAAGACCAAATTGGGGGGTTAAATTTGTGTATAGGGAATCAAATGGTATAACACACAAGCTAGCTAAACTAGCTTTTACTTTTACTGATGAAAGGGTATGGATAGAAGAATGTCCAGTAGATATCATACAGGATATACAAAAGGAAAAATACTGTAATGGCTGAGTTGTATTAAGTTTCTTTCAATAAAGGTTTGATTGTTGATTTCAAAAAAAAAAAAAAAATGGAAATAACCGCAGTACCGTACAGTATCTATATAGAAAAATGTTACATGTATAAAAGGAAAAATCTAGTTATAAGCATAACTGCATATTAATATGTGCACCAATTTAATGTAATTAATCAAAAAGTAAATTTTATTGAAAATAATGCTAATTTAAATTTTAAATATGAATCAATCAGTATTGGTACCCAGAATTAGTACGCGACTTTGTTCGTACGTAGCAAAAATCTATATAAAAATAATATATAAAAATAAATTTATAAATTGATGTGAAATAATATGATCTATTAAATTTATTTTATAATCTGACATACTGTATTAAATTATATATTTTATTTTTATATATTTACTTTGTGATTAAAAGAATTTCTTATAACCTTTCTTGACATGTGGGGGCAAGAACCATGTTGGGAATTGGGCTGTGCCAGGTAGAATTTGAGCCCACACTTGTAATGACAGACTCATTAACAAAACAAAACAACTGTACGTGAGGGCCCATATAGTTTTTAGCGCCGATAAAAATGGACGATCGTTCGGTTAATCCAACGTGGAAGGCAGTACTGCTAGTCTGCTGCATCATGGCCACTAATTTGGGTTTGAGAAAAGGCGCATGGACTGCAGAAGTAGAGATGCGTCTGAGGAAGTGCATTGGCGAGCATGGAGAAGGAAACTGGCACCTAGTTTCTCTCAGAGCAGGTATTACGAGAGAGAGAGAGAGAGAGAGAGAGAGAGAGAGCCCAAGCATTTAGTTTGCCTTTTTCTCTGGGAATATGGCTAAGAAAAGTTTTCTTCTATAATATTCATCCTTGACCAGTAATCCTAGAAAATGGAGAAGTACCAATTTTGCAGGTTTAAATAGATGCCGAAAAAGCTGTAGACAGAGGTGGTTGAACTATCTACGACCCAATATCAAGAGAGGGAGCTTCTCAATAGATGAAGTGGACATAACAATCAGGCTCCATAGTCTCTTAAGAAACAGGTAAGTGTCTCATAGATACGTACATAAGTATAACTTCAACTGATCAAAGATTGAAAACTGAACCAAATATAACTAAAAAAATGCATGCTTGTGTGATTGTGGCCCACAGAAAGTTTAGGGTCCTGGAATTTTTCCCCAAGGGGAGCGGCTCCAGTCCCGCTCATGTTGCATTATCTCCTTCTCGCTTTTAAAATGGATGATCATGATGATCCTTTGTTAGGAACGATAAGAGGAATAAAAGAGTAAGTAAAATTATAATCAATCACACATGACATGAGGTTTATGTAATTCGACAACATGCCTATCTTCACAGAGTAGCAGATAATTTTATTCAGATGAAAAATTAAATATATTGTGCAACGGTCGTATAAGGATTTAATACAATATATGATATGTCTTAATTAGAACCGATGCGGATTAAGAGTAAAAAGTGGATAAAAAAAACTTTTCCGAAGGTCGAGGTGGGATAAAGAGCCCAAGTCTCATTGAAAATCCACCAAAACTACAATAGATCCTTATCGGGTCAGGTCATCAAACTGAGTCTCCACAAACACAATGAAAACTCTACTTAAGAAAGCCCAACAATTTTCCTACTTAGAAACTAATACAACTACATGTTTACAAAATTGAAATCTCCTTCCAACCTGTAGTTCGTAGCTCATGTCATCAAGTTGGAAAACCAACTGAAACTGTGAACAACTTCAATTTATCAAGTGTAATACCCTTAGTCAACATATTTGAATGGAGGTTATTATCTTCTCAAATCTTCTCAATTATCACTTGTCCATCACCAAAAAGAGATCCAATAAAATGATATCTAATCTAGTTATGTTTGGTCTTGAAATGAAATACTAGATTCTTGATAAAGAATATGTCACTCTCAATATTATTATAAAGAGCATTATTCTCATTCTTCTTACCCAATTACTCCAAGGAATATGTTTAGCAGGGAATTATATCGATCTGGCTTGGACGTATCAGCTAAAGCGTTCACTCCATGCCCAAGTCTCATCGAGAATCCAATTAAAAATCACAACGCTTCTTACCAAGTTGGGTCATCAAGCCGAATTGCCACAATTAGACTCCAAACATAGAGCCTAACAATGTTATGTATACGTGAATCCTGCAAAAGTGATTTTACAGGTTGATGTGTCAGTCAATTTTATTTTGAGTTGAATTTTTTATTTAATTTTTTGTTGTGTATACGTTATAACTTACGTTTTGTAAGAGACTTATATATAACTTATACAGACATAACAGTAATAACTAGCTAGGTGCCTGATTCCAAGCCCCAACCATTTTTATCTATTATTTTCTAAAAAGTATAAAATTTTTATTATTAAATATTTTACATATTTTTTAACAGAGAGTTTATATTTCATAGACATTTTATTTTATTATATTTATTGGTAATATATATAACACTTCAAAAAATACATAAATATATCTATATGAAAGAGGATGATTTTTTATTTTTTATTTTGCACTGGTAAACGCTGGGCACCCAACTAGCATTATCTATTAATATTTCTTTTTTTTTAAGGCTAATATATACATGATTTTTCTTTTACACTCTCGATCTCCGGCCACTTCTTTTATTTTTATTATTATTATTATTTAAATTTCTAATTTATAAAACTTCAATATTCCTTTTGTAGAAAAGAAAAAGTTTAATTCATGACATTAACTCATAAGTACTATATGAATATTTTGTTTATATTTGAAGTCTTAATTTGTTTGTGTAAATGGTCGTTGATTGCCGGAAGGCTTCCAGGAAGAACATCTAATGATGTGAAGTACTATTGGAATACACACATGCACAAATACATGAAAGAAAAGCCAATACTTGACCTGAAGGAATTGAGCGTAATAAAACCTCAATGACGAAATTAGAAACCAGCTTTCGACCAAAGGATGATGTAATTAGAAACATTTCTCCAACAATGACGTCGTCGACGGTGAATACATGTAAAAGATGGACAGCGCAGTTAGATAACTTCAAAGGCAACGAAAGAACTGCATGTAGAATAAGTGAGCTTGATGAAGAGCCAGATCTTTGGTGGAAAAACATGTTAGATGGCTGTGAAATTAGTGATGTTCAAAGAGCCACATGCACCATAACTAGTGAGCTTGATAAAGAGCCGAATCTTTGGGAGAAAAATGTTTTAAATGACCGTGGAGGTGATATCCAAAGAGCTTCATGGAGCATAAGTGGGTTTGATGATCAAGAGCCGAATCTTTGGGAGAAAAATCTTTGAAATGACTGCGAAGGTGATCTCCAAAAAGCCGCATGTGATACCGTAAGTGGGTTTGAGGATCAAGAGCTGAATATTTGCGCGAACAAAACTTTACTGCCCGAAGCACATTTTGTTGGGGCCACTTTTGACGAGGATGACTCGATTTGCACAGGGGCTGATTTCTCTTTCGATAATGGTCTGTCCAATACAAAATAATGGATGATCATGACCAAATGGTTGTGTGGTGTTCATGCTCCAGCTATGTCGGTCTTTCCCATCGTGTATTTACAATATTTATAATGTTCTGATGAATGTGACGTGTTGAGTCCAAGTACTGCGCTCTAGCACTTGCCTCAAGTGAAACAGCGCCGACCGTACGTGCTTAATTAATTCAAGCCTAGCTTCAACTTTCAAAGACGATAAATAAATTCTCATGGAGGAACTAATATTCTTTCACCACCCAGAAAAATATATAACTTCTACGCTACATTTTCAATTGACGTCAAAGAAAACTACAAATTCAATTTTAAATTTCTAATATCACATTTAGAATTTAAATTAATGTTAGTAACGTCATCACCAGTTTTGGTAGGAAATACAAAGGCAAAAATGTTAATTTCCTAGCTACGGCCACTTTATAGCTAGAGTGCTTGTAATGGGCCTTGTTATTGTGACGAGGTACTAGACTAGTCGTGCTTCAATATCGCAGCTGATTACAATGTTTTGCAATGGGATAGATACTGTTTCATTCTTTACAGAGTATAATAAGACTTCCAATTACGATTTTCGGCCGCAAACTCATGTTGAAGCCCGCAATTGTAATAATCGGTACATCAGATTCAAATTCGGATTTCGTATTTAATATTCGGTACTATTGAGTTTGTATAAAATGAAAAGAATCTGCCCCTCCCTCCCCCAGGTCCCGACCCCCTCCTCTCTCTCTCTCTCTCTCAAAATCTAGCTACGAGATCCCAGTCACCGCCTTGTCTCACACGGCCGTCTCCCTCCCCTCGAGTCTTGACCCACCATATCTCTCTCCCTCTCTCTTTCACATGAAACCTAGCTTAGAAACCCTAACCATCACCATGTCTCACAAGTTTTTCACTATCTCAATGGTTAACTGATGGAAAGGAAAGTATATATGGGAAGAAGATGATCCCTCTGTTTTGATGCTGAAACCCTTGCTATCGCTGTCATCCTCGTGACCCAAAGGTTTGTTCTCTGCAAATTGAATCCTTTTTTTCTTATTTGGGTCTGTTTAGCTTTTGTTCTCTACTACGACTTGTGTAACTTTTGTTCAGGTTAGATCTATTGCATCTTTCTTCAGATATTTTAAGGTTTTTTCCTATTGTTACTTTGTTAATTTAGATATATTTTGATAATAATGTTTGAATGTAAAAAATTTAAGGAAATATTTTTATAGGTCAGATCTGTACTGACATATTTATTATGATTTTTGAGACTATGACTTTCAAAAGATGCACTAACTTATCATCTTGTAGCCCTGTTAGATTATCCATTACCATGCACAGCCCCACATCTAACAAAGCATAATAGCTCATATTTATCTGCCACCATCTAATATAGAACAATAGCATATTTCCTTTTTAGATGTTGGTAGGTGGATATATGGTCACTATACTTGCTTTTTTGGATTTGCCATTTATCTTATTGTTACCTAGGGAGTACTTTCCTGTACAGAATCTATATACTCCCTCTTTGTTTAAATTGTACTCATCAAACAGTATATTGAATCTGCGGACTTAATCAAGAAGGTAGTATATCTTTCTATCAAATAGATGCAATTTTCAAATACGCCCACGGCATTATCAGAGCACTCACAATGGATTTTATAAAATCCATTATTATGTAAAATTTAAAGAAAAATAGTTTAAAACATGCATCCAACGGATGTTTTATTTTTTTTCTATTTTACATTTGTGTACAGTACTGCCTCTAGATGTAGAAGCAACTGTACATAAATGTAAACATATTTTAATTGTTTTCTATTTTTTATTATACTTTTTCTCTAAAATTAATTTTTTTTATTGTACTTTTTTTTCTTATAAAATATTAAAAAGTATAATATTAAAATGATATGAAGAAAAAATAAATAAATTGATGTATAATGTATTGTAAAAATAATATATAAAATAAAAAAGTGAAATTTAATGATATATTTTAAAAAATAAGATAAAAAATGTACTATGAGTTGCCTTCCATGTGAAAAGAGTCCTTTTTAAGTACATTTTTACTAACATTAAATACTGAAGTGATGTCTCAAATAATTAACTTGAATTCATCGTCAAAGAAGCGTAAAAACTAAAGGATATTATCTTAGGCCACTGCTGGCCCTTTTTTTTTTTTTTTTTTTTTACCTTTTTTTAATGATTAAGAAATTTTTTTAAATATTATTATAAGTTTTTTATATTTTTTTAAAATATTTAAAATTATTAAAAACTAATTTAAAAAAAATTAAATATAAAAGAAATTCTAGAACCTAACTGGGACTCCAGCAAGAGCCACTAGCATGACTCAAAAGGAATCGTACATAAAGCTAGCTAGCTGTTGCATGCTCTAGTTCCTGTAGTCCCTGTCAAAATTATCTTTTGATTCTTTTCTTTACCAACATAGTTTAAATATATAAATATTTATCAATTACAAAATTTTCATATTTTTTAATTATCATGTAACTATTATAATTTTTTTAAACTTAAAAAAAAAACGTAAAAATAATTTAAAATTTTAAAATAAAAACAATATTTAAAAATTAAATTTTAACTTTATAATATTTTTATTCAACTTTTTCTTTTTTATTTTTCAAAACTCAATAAAACATATATATTAACTCAAACCATTTCATTATTATTTACAGATCATATGAGATATTTTTAACATCCAAACAGAACATTAAGAGATTCTTAAAGAATGAAATAATATGATAAATTATTTTACTATTATTTACAAATCATCTCTTAATATCTAAACAGAATTTGAGAAAATGGTTTGAGAGTCATATGAAATGAAAATTCTGTAAATAGTAATAAAATATTTTAAGAATAACTAATAACTTATATTCTCAAACATGCCCAAAATTTCTTCTTTGCATATCAAAGTATTCAGCTACAAAATATATAAGTAGGGTATTTAATTAATTTCCTTTTTAATATAAATATTATATATATGTATATCTATATAAATATTTCATGTGTGTCAGTGCGCAGATACGCTTTCAAACCTACTAAAAAAGGAGAACGTTATTTTTGGGCAAATGGATTTCATTCCTAAATTATCGAATGAGCCCATGGCCGATGTTTCATGTCAAAACAGTTATAAGAGACCCCAAAATCGTCTGTTCACTCAAATCAAATGATATCTATACGTAACTCGACTGTTTGTTTGTTCGCACGAGACAAATGTGTTTTCAATTTGACATCTGGGTGTACTACTGGCGGACCCACGTTGGCTTTGGAGTCTTGGACCCCGACAATTTTTTAAAATTTTAATATGTATCTTAAATTTTATTTATAGTTTTATAAATAAAGAGAATACTTTCAAAAGTTTACAATCTTTATTTTTTAAAATTCGTGGATGCGGTACTGGCGTACCCACGTTGGCTTTGGACCGCCACAATTTTTCGAAATTTCAATATGTCTTTTAAGTTTGATCATACAAAATTTTTATTTTAAATATAAAATTTTTATTTTATTATTATAATTTTTTTAAATCTCATATAAAATATAATAAATAATTTAACTTTTTTCATATTATTTTAAATTTTAAAATAATAATAATATTAAAATATAATATTTTAATATTTAATCTTAAAACTCAAAATTTTCATATGAGAATTTTCAGTAGTCAAGCAAAACCAAATTTTATTTATAATTCTATAAATTAAGAGAATGTTTCTCAAAATTGTAATCTCCATTCTCTAAAATTTTAATATACTTAGAAATATCTCTTTAGAATTTTTTTCTATAATTTTAAAATTTTGTATAATTTTTATATATTGTTTATTTTCTCTAATATTAATTTAAATTAAATTTAGGATAAATAATAAATTTATTAATATAGATTCCAAATTGTTTTGTTATATAATATTAGACTTTTTAATTTAAAATTAAATATAAAAATATAAAAAAAATTATTTAAAATTAATGATCTATATAAAAAGTAATTGAGAGATTTTTATATCTTGATAAGAAGCTAGATAAACCTGACGTGCTTCTTCGAGTCGAGCGAGTTGACAAGAATTAATCCAGTAACCTACGAATGTATAATCAAAAACTGAGAAATATAATTATAGTATATATTAAATTCTCATTTTATATTTTTTTACTCGGTGTTTATAATTATGTGGCTGTATTGTCTTTCAATTAGTACAATTAACTAATTATATCATCCACTCTCATGTCTTAAAATAATAAAATCAAACATTTGTATATAGTTAATAATGCATGCATAAATATTAAAGAAGTGATCAATTAATTATTTTCAATTTATTTTAGACAAATAGTAATGTGGAAATTGATTGGTTCCGCATGCCCGACCGGCCCTTTCAATATAATTTGACCTGGCCTGCCTGCAAGTGAGGACATGTACATTTAACTACCTAATAACAACAATCAATGTACATCATGCGACATCCATGCTGTTTCGGGTTGAAAAAGTGGATTTCTTAATAGCCTTCCATAGAAAATAATGCATGCATAAACATTAAACACGTAATCAATTAATTATTTTTTTTATTTATTTTAGACAAATAGTAATAGTACTGTTGGGCCATTGTGGAAATTGGTTGGTTCTGCATGCCCGACCGACCCTTTCAATATGATTTGATCTCGCCTGAGGGCGTATACATTTAGAGCGGTACTACTCTGTCGTAAGTCCCTCTTTTTTCTTTTTTTTTTAAAATAATTATTTCTTAAATATTTTTAAAAAATAAAAAATTATGCTAATATATTTAAAATCATTTTCTTAATTATTAAATAAAAAAATTTTGTCCAATAGTACACTATAGCGGTTAACCATGGCCGCATACAATCTTTTCTCATACATTTAACTAGTTAGTAAAACAATCAATGTACATATGCATGCTGTTTCAGGTTGAAAAAGTGGATTTCAGTTTGAAAAACTTAACCCAGAAATTATTGATATGAGTTAGTAATTAGTACTTATATAGCAAAAAAATAAAAATTAGTACTTACATAGCCTTGCGTGGACATTAATTATTGGCGTGTACATATGTCACTTAAATGATAAATTAATACTAGTACTACAGCTACATCAAACATTGAAATAGCTGAAGGAGACGTTGCTCTCTCTCTTTTCTCTCAAGCGATTTTTTCCTCAAGCCAGCACCCAGCTTGCCATAGCCGCTATCTACCTAGGGGTGGAGGTTTGGCTTCTCCCTCCCTCCAGTCTAACCACCTCCAGCTATTTCTATTTGGTTTTTTTTTTATTCTATTTTTTTCCTAAACTTTTGTCCATGGCACCATGGTGTTTCGATCTTCTGCTCACTAGATATCGAAGACGGCCACGTGCCCTACCTTTGGACTCTCCATCCACCAATTTGTCGGACGAAAGGGGAAAACTACCAAAAAAGGGTAGTGCGTGTCTCTCATATGTGGTTGTCAATGCACGTGAAACCCAACTTGCCACCGTGCCAAGACGAGTCTCCTACCGCCACGCTTCGAAGATAGCGGCCTCAAAACCTTTCAGATTCGACTACCTTTTCTATACTTAGAGTATTGGCATTGGCTTCATCAAAGCTATCTTCAAATTTTAATGAAAAATACATGTTTTTCATAATTTTAAAATCTTCATATCCATAATCCCACATTAGATTAGCCATTGGATTCATCAAAATAATAATATAATATTATATTTTTAATAATAATTTTTTTTTTCATATTTTGCAATTAAACCTACTATATGTACATTAATAATTTAATTTGATATTTAAATTATTGATTTACAAGCACTAATTTTTTTTCTCAACCTAATTACCAACAAACACATTTTGCCAATCCTTCTTCTACCTAACAATCAAATATATAATAATTTAAGGAACAACAAACACATATACAATTTGTTCATCCAACTTAAAATATTATGTTTGAAACTAACTACAAACCACCATTCTTCTCTACCTAAACTTTACATCTACAATTCTATCATTGGTCAAACACATTCATTCCATCATACACAATACCCAACATTCATATCCATAATTCTTCAAACCAACTTGTAGATGTAGCTAACCGTCCTTCACACAATATTACAAAAGCTTATTAGGAACCTCTAAGTTCTAAAACAGTAGATCCACAAGCAGTTTTTCAAATGGGTCCTTACAAAAACAGTAGATCCACAAGCACTTTTCCAAATGGGTCCTTATAATTTAATCGACCTCTTTGAACTAACATATTGGATGTTTTATACTAATCATGCATCATGGCATTCTTTACATTACCAACCTCACCAAGTTTTAAAAATAGATGCTGCATGTCATTGTTCATGAGGAAAAACTCCAAATACAAACAAGAACAAACCAAATTCTTCCAAACAAACACAAACAAGAACACAAGCATGTCATTCTTTACATTATCAAATAATAGTGTCCAATTCAAATCAGTTACATCTAATTGATCTGCATGTTGGATGTAGTTTCCAATAATAACAAACCAAAGATGATAGTCAAATCTACCCACTCACACACAAGAACAACAGACTAAAAAATATTCATCAATGAGAAAAATAAAAATTTATGAACAACAGACTCAACAATATCACTTGCTCATCATCCCGAAGCAAATATACCAACAAACACATAACCATATTCATCAATTGCTAGGGAAGAACTCCATATAACCGAGTGCATACAAAACCAATTCACACACAGCCACACAAATCTTCCTATAGGCAACAATACATCAGATCCAACAACTACAATACCAGAATGAGTGTGGTTGCTTGAACCGAAGGGACTGACTGCACCTTAGAAAATCTGCAAGAAATTCACAAAATCAATGACCCAACATCAGTCGAATGCTCATTAACCATTTATTTTTTCCACCCAAACATCCGAAAGCAAAAGCCCTAATCGGGGCTGAATGGAAATCAAAAACTGATCCAAGATTAGGGTTGCAGGAGAAAAGCAATAGGCCGAACCTGGAATCGGATGCATTCCGCACGAATCTGATCTGCTTGAAACTAGTAGAAGAAACCCCCGAATGATTTTGCACCAAGAATCCAAGGAAGAATCAAAAAAAGCTTAAAAACGAGAGAAAGAGAGAAACTGGGAGAGAAAAGAAACCGGCTTCCTTTGGAGAAGAAGCTCGTGTAGAGCCGAGTGTTCTGCTTGTTGAAGAATCGAATTGCTGCGAAGAATCGAAGTGTAGAGCCGAAGGGATTGGGAGAAATGAAAATGAGAGAAATGGGGAGAGAAAACGCGGGGAGGAAACGGGGAGAGAGGGAAACGAAAATTGACCGGTAGATAAATAAAATAGAGTACAATAATATGAAGATGAGTGCACAGTAGCATTTCAAATATGAAAGACCCGGTGCATTTACTGTAGGTCAAAGCTATCCATTTCTGGGTTTGACTAATCCAATGCAGCATTTTTTTCACATATTCATCTATTTTTGTATTTGGCTTGGCTTTTGATGAAGCCAATGCCAATGCTCTTAGAGTGGTGCGTGTGCCTCACGAGCCACCACAATCGGTGACGATCTTTTGCCGGTGTATTGGCACATCTTCCGATTATTACGTCTCAATATTCCTGTTTTCCTTAATCAATGATCAAGATAAAGTAGTCGTGAGAATCTCTTTTAACCAGATCTGATCAACAAAAAGTAGCACATCTTTCTCAACTGCGCTTTAAGTCGTAGTTTAATAGTTTGTTCATCATTATTTTAGAATCGTTTCAAACGGCATTCCCTTAGTGGGATTGGATAGAGCCAAAATTTTTGTTCTGAAACCCCCTTTTTTATTTTTGTTGGCGTTGCTTTTGTTTGTTTTGAGATGATTGTTAGGGACTCCCCTTTAAAATCTTGTATCTTATAACTGTATAGTTTTATATATAATATTGCTTGCTTAGAGAGGGAAAAAAACTACATGATAATTAATGCAGATATTACATGGTACTCAATTTGATCTCAATGGCTTTAGGGACGAGTTCATGAATATCCTAATATCTGAAGATCATTTTGATAAACTAATGATTACTAATCATGAATTTAATTAATTAATTGATTTATTAATTTTAAAATAATCCAACCAAGTTTCAACCTATATTTAAGGGGGAAATAATAAGATTAGATTTGGATGGTAAGTTAAGATTAGAGGAGTTGAAATGAAAGTTAAAGATTTAATAAGTTGAAATTTAAAAAAATTAAATTATTTATTAAATTTTATGTGAAAATTTATAAAATTTATAATAATAAAATAAAATAGACTGAAAACCCCTCCAAATCGAGATTCTCAATCCAATTGAGCCTAAAAATCAAAAGAAGGTGGCGGCCGTTGCCCTCACCTAATTCCCAGCAAAACATCATAGACTTAAAATTTAAGTGATATTAAAATTTTACAAAAGAGAGAAGTAAATTAAAAAGTAGAACAAATGATGGATGTACCTGGTGTGAGACCGAACGTACAGACCGGCAAATGATGGACTTAAAGAGATGGACGATGTTACTATGCCGCCCAGCGGTAAACTCTGGCCGTGCCGTGCCGTGCCGCTCTTTGTAAATTTTTTTTTATTTTACATTTTTATAATATTTTTAAATATTTTAAAAAAGTTAAAAAAAATATCAATATACTTAAAATTATTTTTTTAATCATTAAATAAAAAAATTTTATGACCAACGTTCACTTTGAAGAGGCAAATAAAAGGGACATTTGAAGGGACATAGAAGTATTTTTCTAAAAGATTCTTCCAATTGGTACAATTCTTGTTTGCTTTTTTCATTTATTTTTTTAATTATCTTTAACATTTAAAAATATCATAACTTTATTAAAAAAGTATTTTTTAATTACTCAATAAAAAAAATAAAAATAAAATTTTATATCGGACCCATCATTTTAAAGGAGCCGAAGAATTCTCGAAAACTACAGGTGCGTGAATGGTCAGGGATTGATCTGACAGACTGACAACGTTGGTGCTGGTAATCAGCTGGCTAGCTTTTAGTTTGGGAAAATGGTATGCAGCCCCACCGCTGCAAATTTTTTTTTTTTTAATTAATGATTAAGTAAATGTTTTTAAATGATGCTGTAAATTTTTTTTAAAAATAATTATTTAATAGTGTTAAAAAAATACATCAAAATAAATATAAAAAAATATTTTTTATTTTACATTAATGGTAGAGAGCGGTAACAGCATTGTCCTTTAGTTTGGAGCCATTGAAAGCAGGAAAGAGAGTATATTCACCACTGTGCATGCAAGATTCGAATCTTGTATAGATGAGATTAAAATTTTCTATTTTCTGTTATTTTATTTTATTTTATTATTATAATTTTTTAAGATTTTTATATAAAATATAATAAATAATTTAATTTTTTAAATTATAAAATGATATTAATATTAAAAATAATATTTTATTTAATTTTTAACTAAAATTAAAAAATTCTTTAATTTATATTTGATTGTAATAAAGCTACTATGCGTGATTAGAATTTAGAATTGTCTAGGGTTTTAAGATTCAGAAATGATAATATGCCGTTTTAAATGTATCGCTTTAAATGAATGCTCATTAATTTTATATATTTTTTAATATTTTTTTACTTAATAATTAAAGAAATGATTATTAGTATATGAATATTTTTTATATATTTTTTAAAAATATTTTAAAATGATAAAAATATATAAATTAAAAAATTAAAAACAAATGAAAAACTGATTTTAATCTAGCGATAACTTGTAACGGGTAACTGCAACATCTTGGATTCAGAAATGATACAACGGAGACTATTGTTGGTCTATTATTGCGTGTGCATGGTCTATTGTGTTTTGGTTCGGGTGATATAGAAAGGATGGGGACTATCGTTGGCTTTTTTTTAAGTAAATGATTAAATAAATATTTTTTAATAATGTTGTTATTTTCTTCAAAAAATTATTTTAAAATATTAAAAAAAGACATGTAAAAAAAAAAATACAAAACAAATTAACGGGAGCCTATAGCAAGAGCTCCCAACGGTGGCTATACCTTATCTATTTAGTTTTGCTTGTTTTGGGGTAGGGTATTGTAACATATAAATACACACACACACATATATATATATATGTATATATATAGGGAGTATCGTTGGCTAATTTATTTTTATTTAATGATTAAGTAAATATTTTTTTATAATATTGTAATTTTCTTAAAATAATATTTAAAAGTGTCAAAAAAAAAACATGTGAAAAAAAAACAAAAAGAAAAACTACAAAATAAACTAACGAGAGTCCCAGCGATGACTATAGAGGCACCCTTATCTGTTTGGTTTTGCCTGTTTTGGGATAGAGTATCGTAACCAGTCCTCTATATATATATATATATATATATATATATATATATGTCTTTAAAATGAAAAAAAATAATGTTAGGTACAAGCTTCCGGCGCCGTCCCATCTCTACAATATATATTAAAAAAATATTTAATATATTTATATAAATAAATATATTATATATAGATATATACAATTTGTTGAAGATTTAAAATTACATTTAAGTTATTAGATTGGCTAAATCTCCTAAACTAACTTTTACATAAGAGATCTAAAAGATTAATGCAATACAATAATCAAATTTAACTAACGTGAGACTCAAAAGAAAAGTTTCCATCTTGAGAATCTCCATCTGCTTGCTTTGAGCGAGTTTTCTTTAATTAATTACTGGCTCTTAAATATTGTTGGCATAAAGTTTCCAGCAGAAAAGTTCGAGAAATTAAGGTATGCCTTTAATGTACGCCTGGTTTCTTAGGTGAAATTAAATATATATATATATATATATATAAGGAATGTAACACATGGCGAGTCATTTATATAGTGCAGGATGATTCAATCTTACAGCTTCTACTGTGCTACCGACACTCCCAAAGCCTATCTAACGGTCAAATTAATCCAACTAGTTGACTGTCATTTTTCTTTTAAGTCATGGCTAATGAAATTGGCGTCTAATTAAGTTTCATTAAAGCACTCAAAAAGTTCGTCATCTGGTTAAAATGTAGCTTACAACAGAAATAATTTTATAAATTCAAGAACTAGGAAGTCATGTCACGCTGCAAATGTAAGTTCTTGTTTCGATGTTGGCAAATTTATTAAAGAGACTTAGCTAGGTACTTGGTCGGGGTGGAGGACCAATTGAAGTGTTGATGGTATATCTAACAGTGAGTTCTACAATATTCAAGTAATACTCTTGTATCACTCTAGAGTCCTAAGTAAAGATTAGTCTAGGAGGTCAATGCTACGTACAATCTTATGAATAAATCTCATATATTTATAAACAAGTCTAATAAATTTGAAAATTAGTAATATAAATTTTATATTATCAGTTTTTAAATTGTTGTTATATATAAAAATTTTAATTTAATATTTAAATTATATAATAATTTGAATGTAAAAAAATAATTTTTAAACTCAATAAAATAACAGTACCTTTGAAGTAGCTGGGGGCAGGGCGTATAGAGTGTTTGCTCCCACCTCCTAACACTAGGGTGGGGGCCCCCTCCCCCACCTCCTAGGGCGGGGTACGTAGATGGAAACACTGCCTCCAGCATATGTGGAGATGGGGTGCGGGGTAACTCCGGCCCCACATATGCTATTATCACCCGTACGGAAAAAGATCCACTCCGCTCGGCACATGCCAGTATCACCCCCGACATGTAGTGAACCATGTTGGGTATTGGATACGAGGTAACTATATGTCCACGGAAAAATGATAAACTTCCTACTAATTAACAACTTGTATATATATATATGTAATAAAATAATATTATTTTAAATTTTATTTTAATTTTTAATTTGATGTGTTTAAATATTATTATATTTAAAATTATTTATAAATTATAAATGGATTGTTGGCCTATTAGTATCGATGACCCACACGGGACAATCATAAGCTCATTATCAAAACCAAAAAAACTGTACGTGTGGGCCCACGTACTTTTTAGCGCCTCTAAAAATGGACGAACGATCGGTTAGGCAGTACTGCTAGCTATGGTCTGCTACATCATGGTCACTAATTTGGGTTTGAGAAAAGGCGCATGGACTGCAGAAGAAGATATCCGTCTGAGGAAGTGCATTGGCGAGCATGGAGAAGGAAACTGGCACCTAGTTTCTCTCAAAGCAGGTATTAAGAGAAAGAGAAAGCCCAACTATTTAGTTTTCCTTTTTCTCTGGAATATGGCTAAGAAAAGTTGTCTTCTATAATATTCATCCTTGACCAGTAATCCTAGAAAATGGAGAAGTACTAATTTTGCAGGTTTAAATAGATGCCGAAAAAGCTGTAGGCAGAGGTGGTTGAACTATCTACGACCCAATATCAAGAGAGGGAACTTCTCAACAGATGAAGTGGACCTAATAATCAGGCTCCATAATCTCTTAGGAAACAGGTAAGTGTCTCATAGATACGTACATAACTCCAGCTGGTCAAAGATTGAAAACTGATCCAAATATAACTCAAAAAATGCATACTCGTGTGATTGTGATTGTGCCACAGAAAGTTTAGGGTCCTGGAATTTCCCCCAAGGGGAGCGGCTCCAGTCCCGCTCATGTTGCATTATCTTCTTCTCGCTTTTAAAATGGATGATCATGATGATATCTTTGTTAGGAACGATAAGAGGAACAAAAGAGAAGTAAAATTAGAATTTATCATACACGACACAAGGTTTACAAAATTTGACGTGTTCATGTTCACAAAGTTGCATATAATTTTATTTGGATAAAAATAAAAAATATTGTGCAATGGCCGTATAAGGATTTAATACAATATCTAATATGCCTTACTTAGCGGATCAAGGAGGATTAAGAGTAAAAAAGGGGTAAAAAGAATTTTTCCAAGGGTTGAAGTTAGATAAAGAGTTTCATTCAAAATCCACCAAAAACTACAATAATTCCTTATCGAGTCTAGTCATCAAACCGAGTTGCCATAAACACAATCAAACTCCATTCAAAGAAGCCCAACAATTCTCCTACTTGGAAACTAGTCCAACCACACGTATTAGCCACATGTCTCAAAAATTGAAATCTCCTTCCCTATAGTTCGTAGCTCATGTTAGCAAGCTAGAAAACCAAATGAAGTTTTGCAATTGTGCATGATTTCAATTTGTCAAGTGTAACACCCTTAGTCAACATATCTAAATGAAGGTTATTATTTTCATAAATATTCTCAAGTATCAATTGTCTATCACCTAAAAGAGATCCATAAAAATGATAACTAATCTAACTATGTTTAGTTCTGGAATGGAATGTTGGATTCTTGATAAATAATATGACACTCTGATTGTCATTGTAAAGAGCATAATTCTCATTCTTCTTACCCAATTACTCCAAAGAATATATTTGGCAAGGAATTATATCGCTCTAGCTTGGATGTATCAGCTCAAGCTAGCGTCTATTCCATGGCGTAAGTCTTATTGAGAATCTATTAAAAATCATAACGGATCCTCATCAAATCGGGTCAACCGAATTGCCACAATTAGACTCCAAATGATATCTAATCTAGTTATGTTTAGTACTGGAATGAAATGTTAGATTTTTGGTGAACAATTTGACACTCTAATTGTCATTGTAAAGAGCATAATCCTCATTCTTCTTATCCAATTACTCTAAAAGATCAATATGTTTGGCAAGGAATTATATCGCTCTAGCTTGGATGTATCACCTCAAGCGTCCACTCCATGACCCAAATCTCATTGACAATCCATTAAAAATGACAACGGATCCATATCAAATCGGGTCATCAAACCGAATTGACACAATTAGACTCCAAACATAGAGCCCAACAATATTGTCTATACGTGAATCCTGCAAAAGTGATTTTATACGTTGACGTGTAAGTCAATTTGATTTTGAGTTGAATTTTTTATTTAATCTTTTGTTGAGTGAAAAATGAAATTGTTATATATTATCAAGTTAGTATAACTTACGTTTTGTAAGAGACTTATATAGACATAACAGTAATAACCAGCTAGGTGCCTGATCCCAAGCCCCAATCATTTTTATCTATTATTTTCTAAAAAGTATAAATTTTTTATTATTAAATATTTTACATATTTTTTAACACAAATAGAGTTTATATTTCATAGAAATTTTATTTTATTATATTTCTTGGATATATATAATATATAACACTTCAAAAAATACATAAATATATCCATATGAAAGATAAAGTTTATTTTTTAGCACTAGCATGAGTATGTCCAGTGGTGGACGCAGGGCGGCCGAGTAGCACCATCTATTAAATATTTCTTTTTTTTAAGGCTAATATATACATGATTTTTTCTTTCACACGCACTCTCGTTCTACGGCCATTTTTTTTTATATATATATTTTTTAATTTCTAATTTTTACAACTTCAATATTCCTTTCGTAGAAAAGAAAAAGAAGTTAATCCATGGCATTATCTCGTAAGTACTACATGAATATTTTGTTTAATTAATTTATATTTGAAGTCTTAATTTGTTTGTATATATAGATGGTCGTTGATTGCCGGAAGGCTTCCAGGAAGAACATCTAATGACGTGAAGAACTATTGGAATATAAACATGCACAAATACATGAAAGAAAAGCCAATACTTGACCTGAAGGAAGTGAGCGTAATAAAACCTCAACCTCGGGTCCTGCCTAAAAATTTTACCGTGTTAAGTGGGAAACCTACAATCAAAGAAACCAGCTTTCGACCAAAGGATGATGTAATTAGAAACACTTCTCCAACAATGGCATCGTCGACGGTGATCAATACATGTAAAAGGTGGACAGCGCAGTTAGATAACTTCCAAGGCAACGAAAGAACTGCATGTAGAATAAGTGAGCTTGATGAAGAGCCAGATCTTTGGTGGAAAAACATGTTAGATGACTCTGAGATTAGTGATGTTCAAAGAGCCACATGCACCATAACTAGTGAGCTTGATAAAGAGCCGAATCATTGGGAGAAAAATGTTTTAAATGACGGTGGAGGTGATATCCAAAGAGCCGCATGGAGCATGAGTGGGTTTGATGATCAAGAGCCAAATATTTGGGAGAAAAATCTTTTAAATGACTGCGAAGGTGATATCCAAAGAGCCGCATGTAGCACCATAAGTGGGTTTGATGATCAAGAACTGAATATTTGGGCGAACAGAACTTTACTGCCCGAAGCACACTTTGTTGGGTCCACTTTTGACGAGGATGACTCGATTTGCACTGGGGCTGATTTCTCTTTCGATAATGGTCTGTGGGATTTTCCCAATACAAAATAATGAATGATGACCAAATGGTTGTGTGGTGTTCATACACCAGCTATGTCGGTCATTCCCATCATGTATTTACAATATTTATAATGTTCTGATGAATTATTTGATGTGTTGAGTCAAATTACTGCGCTCTAGCCGGCCCTTGCCTCAAGTCAAACAACGCCGACCGTACGTGCTTAATTAATTCAAGCCTAGCTTCAACTTTCAAAAACGAGAAATAAATTCGCATGGAGGAACTAAGCAGCTTTCACCACCGAGAAAAATATATAACTTCTACCCTACATTTTCAATTGACGTCAAAGAAAACTACAAATTCAATTCTAAATTTCTAATATCACATTTAGAATTTAAATTAATGTTAGTAACGTCATCACCAGTTTTGGTAGGAAATACAAAGGCAAAAATGTTAATTTCCTAGCTACGGCCACTTTATAGCTAGAGTGCTTGTAATGGGCCGTGTTATTGTGATAAGGTACTAGACTAGTCGTGCTTCAATATCGCAGCTGCATGATTACAATGTTTTGCAATGGGATAGATGCTGTTTCATTCTTTACAGAGTATAATTATAAGACTTCTTGTCGAGTGCATCATTTCGTTGATATCTAAAGGAAAGTGTGGCAGCTTATATAAAAGTCTACTTTAAAAAAAAAAAAAAAAACTTAAGGATCTATGTATAATGTATTTACACAATTAATTAATTGTGCTATAATTGGGTCCGCGCAAGCAAAGCTGCGGCGTTCAATATCATCCGCACGTCCATCCCACAATAACAATAATCCACCTCCTATTCATTATGGCATTCACATTCCAACATCTCTTTCTCGGACACAGCTGGATGTACAGACGACGACGTTGATCTTTCTTCTTGTAAAATTACGATTTATCCGTACCCCTTACCCCAAAAGTTAACTTAATAAAAAAATTATCTTATTTAATTATATCTTAACATAATTTTTTCACATTTTTTTATAGTGAACTCAATACGTGTAATGTTTATTAAATAGAGTAAAGTGTAAAATTAGAATTTAAATTTAGGACATCTACTTTGATATCATATAAAATTATCATCTCAAAAATTTAAACCGATCGATAAGAAAGATGTAAATTTTATTATTTAATTTATATTTTAACACTTATATCATACAGTCTATTCACACATACGACACCAAATTGCTTACCTCATGTTATCTTTTCGACAGGTAAGATACTGTTTCATTCGAGTTTCTATTTGCAAAATACTTTATCACCAGTTTTTTCTTAATTAAACGCAAAAACCATCAACATGAATATTTGTGTTCAGAAAAATAACTTATGAAAGAAAATCATGAAAACGGATTGGTTGGAAATAAATAGATTAGAACTTCTCATGAGAATTGAATACATGTACGTCCAAAGTTTATTGCTATTGCTCATTCCCTAAGGAGGCTTTTTATATCTCTAGCTCTTCTCTTTCAGTACTTTCAAGTTAAGTTAATATTATACAAATCAAATTATACCATATAAATGATGTGTGGTGTAGAGACTTTAAAATTCCAAACTGTACAACAAGAGCGCTTATGGATAATGATTGGACTAGGGTAAATCCTGAAAAGTTACCATATCGGTACACATTTAAATATATACAAACATGGTACAAATATAGAGCATTCTAGCCAACTATCATATCATGGAACTGTGGAGTGTTATAACAAATAACATTACTTATGCAGCAATATTGCTAGCTACTTTCTAAATGTGCCATATGGTAGGTTTGATTGAGATATCACAATTAAAGTCGAGAAATAACATTTCTTTTTTCACAAAATTAATACCATTCTTTGTTACTTTTGCATGCTCGAGTAATTGGTTAGTAATTAAATAGAATGAGGAATTGATCCTGATCTATAGAAACTAAGGGTTTGTTTGGTAACATAATTGTTATAAAGTATTTTCATATATTTCTTTTTCAAATATCACTCAAACAAAAAAGTACATTTTTAATTTCTTTAACTTTTTAATCTAATCATTATAATTTTTTCAAACTCACAAACAAAACAAACAACATAAGACACAAAAAATAATATTACTTTTACAAATTTTAAAATAAAAATTATATTAAAAAATTATATTCAGTTTTTTTTAAACTTTATAATTCTTTTATTCAATTTTTCCTCTTTCATTTCTCAAAACTAGATAAAATGCTATAACTTAAACTATTTTACTATTATTTGTGTGACGCCCCCAAATTCCGTTTGGGATTGGACGGACATTTGAAGCGTCGAGACATGCAACACAAGGTTACCTGCCCCCGTTCATGACATATAAGATGCAATAATCCTAACATGCATCTAACATTATGCAATATTCGCAGCGGATAATTTTTTTTTTCTTTAGCAATACTATGCACCGAACTGAAAATATCTCAATACTTAAAACATACTTCATACATAAAGATCCATTGAATAACTAAGATCACAGCACTATTCCAAAATAGTTATGATCCAATAGTACTGGAGATGCAACTCCATCGTACAAGTAGTAATTTAACTACTATATTAACATTAACGACGCACCGTCGTTCAGTCGACTGTGTCTAGTTGGTCAGCTCCTGATCCTCCTTCAGGTCCTGTAACAAGATCTACCATTCGGGGGGAATGGTAGTTGGGACTACCACAGTGAGATTTGATTACAAATCTCAGCAAGTTAACAAAAAACTTCCATACAGACTAATGATTCATGGATGACAGTAAAAGCATAAATGCATAATCAAATTCATAAGTAATTAAAGCATAACTTAGTGTACAACATAGCATAATTGACATAGCTTAAATTGAATCATGAAGTGAACTTGACTTAGCATGAACTTGCTCTGAAACTTGACTTAGCATGAACTTGCTCTGAAACTTGAATTAATATGAAAAATACATACTCCACAGTTGTTGTGGCCCCATGTATTCTACGTGTAAATACATACTCCACAGTTGTTGTGGCCCCATGTATTCTTCACAAACTTGACTTAACATTAAAAATACATACTCCACAGTTGTTGTGGCCCCATGTATTCTACACAAACTTGACTTAACATGAAAAATACATACTCCACAGTTGTTGTGGCCCCATGTATTTTACGCATCACATTTGTAGTTAAATACATACTCCACAGTTGTTGTGGCCCCATGTATTCTACACAACTTGACTTAACATTTAAAAATACATACTCCACAATTGTTGTGGCCCCATGTATTCTACACAAACTTGACTTAACATGAAAAATACATACTCCACAGTTGTTGTGGCCCCATGTATTTTACGCATCACAATTGTAGTTAAATACATACTCCACAGTTGTTGTGGCCCCATGTATTCTACATAAACTTGACTTAACATGAAAAATACATACTCCACAGTTGTTGTGGCCCCATGTATTCTATGTGTAAATACATACTCCACAGTTGTTGTGGCCCCATGTATTCTACACATCACTATGCAGTTAAATACATACTCCACAGTTGTTGTGGCCCCATGTATTCTACATAAACTTGACTTAACATAACTTGAAATACATGACCAACTTGAGAGAGAAACATTTCGTAACATGGCATAACATATAATAAACAACATATTTAACATGACATACTTGCAACAATGAATATTACATGACTTGACATACATGTAATAGATGGCATACTTAGCATGACGTACTTGTAACGTACAATAATACATGACAGAATATATTATGTAACAGATAAAAACTGATGACAGAATAAATTCTGTATAACAGACAATTACGTGATAACTTAGCATGGCATGACATATATAATAACACATATACATATACTGTAGTTCCTTTACTTAGCACACATACACAGTAGATTGCTAGTAAGTTAAAAGCTAACTTACCTCGATCTCCGCGTTTCTTATAAAACTTCAAGCGCGATCACGAGGAACTGTAATTAGTGATTCTAAAAGTTAGAACTAAATCACTAATAATTTGAAATATAGAAAATACTAACTTAAATAGTAAAATTTTCATTTTACTCTCTACATGTGGGAAAATGACCGTTTTACCCATAACTTAAGGATTTTGCATACTAATTCTAAAAGTTACTAAAATTTACATTCCTCATGTAAATTTTGTCCTAAACTTAAATATCAACTCAGAAAAATTTAAAACAAAACACAACTATGAAGAACACACTATGGTCGAAACATCCATAGGCCATTTTCCTTTATTTTTGTTGCAATTCCTTCCAATTTCAAAACTCATGCTTAAACCAAAATTTTGCAACAAACATCTTCCAATCCTAAGTTCAAAACCATACTTAAAACATTCATTTAGAAAAAGCTAATAATCAACACCAAACTTTTTTGTAAAAAGATCCAAGCACTTGAATCACAAGTTTTGACCTTAAATCAAAACATCTCCAAGAGTTTCAAAAATCAAATCTTACTTCTAACATATTCATAATATCATCATAACATCAACCATGCTTTAAATCATCAAACCAAAGTCACCAAAATCACAAAATAACATTTGGAGTTTTTGGTTTTACACTTAGTCCAAAAACAGAAACTTTTTCCTCAACTAGTTTTGATAAATCTCTTGATCTATGACTTATATATATATGATCTTCAAACCAAACCATCACATGGTTTAAAAAGATGTCCTAAAACATATATAAGCTTCTAATTCAAGATCACATGGTTAGAAATTAACCAAAACATAAATTTGGCCAAGAATATCCACACTTTGGCTTATTTGAATATCTCTTTACATAAAATTTCATATCTTTGAAACTAACATCAAATATCTTCAAAATAATAATATAACATGTATATAAGATACTTAGGATCCTCCAATAAAATTATTAAAGTCATTAGAATAGGTTTAGACCACCAAAGAGTTAAACTTTCTCAAAACAGAAACTGTTTTTCCTCTTCCAGTTTCTAAGTTTCTAAATCTAAGAACATCTTTCATCAAAACCTTTAATCATGCAAAAATCCTCAACCAATAGTCATATATACATGTTAACAATACTCCATAAAAATTTCTGACCAATATCTATCCATTAGCTTGGTCAAAAACTCCAAACTATAACATATTCTCCAGTTTATCTCCTAGAATGACCTTTCTATAGTTTACACAATATTTGACTGACCAAATGATCTTCAAATGGGGAAAATAATATATCCATGTAAACTAGACTAAAAAAAGAACAACTTATATGTAGGAGACTTTATGATAAAACACTTACAACAGCTTCGAAATTGGCGTGCAAAATACCTCCTAAAAGCTGTCTGAGAGAGAGTGTTTGATATTCTTTCAATGGAAAGTGTAAATGAAGATAATTTCGTGGGGAGAGGTGGCTGGAGATAATTATGGATGAGATATGGAAGAGATGAGGCTGGAGTTGAGAGTTGAGTGTAGTTTTCTCCTACCCAAAATATCTATAAAATATTATCTCAAAATATTCTATCCAATAATATCTATAAAAATCAGCTCAATATATTTTCCAAATGTGGAGTAGACTTGGAAGAGTAAGGTGGCTAAAATCTTTCTATGTGTATTTTAAATCTCTATTCTTAAGATATTTTCCAAATGTGTATTTTGCTTAGGTGTCATGATCTCACACCTTGATTTCCTTCACAATTCCATCTAATGGTTTCTCTTTATGCCAAGTATCTAATACTATTCATTATGTGTGGTTAAGATCTTGCCAAGTGTCCAAATAAAATATCGCTAACCTAATTTGGACATTTCACACTATAATTTTGAAAACACTGCGCTCAGTACATTTACCGAGGTTACTATTCACTCCAAAAATAAACGTAATAAACTTAGTACTAAAAAATTCTAAATATTCAATTAAGCCTAGTGATGTAGATTATAATGTATTCTGACACTTTTAACTATCTCAAATAATTAAAATCGCATTTCTGGCACCATAGTGAGTGATAACACTAACTATGTTGACAGGCTAAAATTTATGCGATTAGTCGATTCGTGTAAACTTACAGAGTTTTCACGAGATTCCTAAAGTTAATAGAAATTCCTTAATTGAATTTCTAGCGGGCTGTTACAATTTGCATATATACTAAAATATTCTAAATATCTAAATGGGTCCTAAGAATCGTTTGGTGGAAAAATGCCAAATGAAAAAGAAAGAAAAACTCGTTTACTTGAAAATATAATAAACTCAACTGGTTAAAGGGTCAGAGATTAGGCAATCCAACATAAACACTTAACTGAAAAAAGAAATTAGCAAAATAATGGTTAAATTTTTGAAAATTTTTATGATGTTACTGTGAGACTTTCTGGATCTTCGTATAATGCATATTTTCAAGAGTTTTATAGCATCTAATCACATTTATAAAAAAATGAGTCAAAATAATGATCGAGTGTTGAGATGTATGGCTGCGAGCATGAAGAATAAGTATGACAAATATTGAGAATTAATTGAAAAGACTAACTTGATGATATTCATTGTTGTTGTTCTTGATCCAAGATGTAAATTTAGTCATTTGCATTTTCTGTTCAAAAAAATATATGATGGTAATTTAGTTGAAGAAATGATTACAAAAGTGAAACAATTGATGATTGACATGTATGAGGAGTATAGTGTTATGTATGAGAATTTAAGTGAAGTTTCATACTCTGAGCCTCCTTCCTCAGTTAATCCTAATATGATTGATTCTGATTCTCAGCAGAGTTTTTAAGTTGAGTATAAGCAAGAAATTATTGAATGTAATTTGAGAAAAAAATCGGAGATTGATCAATACTTGGAATATAGTTGTGAGGCACGAGTTCCAAATTTTGATATTTTGAATTTGTGGAAAATCAATGAAATAAAATATCATATTTTGACGAGAGTTGCACGGGATGTGATGACCATTCCTGTTTCTGTTGTTTCTTTTGAGTCAGCCTTCAGTGTAGGGGGTCATGTGGTTGACCCATTTCATTGTTTATTATCTTCAAAAACAGTTGAGACACTCGTTTATACTCAGAATTGGTTAAAGATCCAATACCCATTGATCTTCGTGCCCCATTGGACAATGTTGAAAGTATTGAGGTAGAATTAGGGAATGAACATATTTCTTACTTACATATTTATTAAACTTTTTCATAATGTTTATTTTTATATTATTTAATATTAATCATTTTTTTAGAGTTTTATCCAAAATCAAGCTTTATTTATGTTGATGAGGAAATACTCAAGGCTTATGGTTTGCACATGGTGTCCATGTTAGCTGATTCAAGAACTCTATTATTGCTGTCATTCTTGTGTGCTTCTACTCCACAATTTGTAAAGATTTACTGTTATTGTATTATTTTTTAATTTGTACTATTTATATGATGATCGTATGAAGTTATTAGTGATAAAACTATGAAAACAATTCGAAAAAATGTTAAAAACAGTGGTTTTTTCCAAATAGTACTCACATAAGCAAAGTGGCGAGGGAGCCCCTATCCAAATTTGGTAGGCTTAGAGCATTCACATTGATTAATGCATATGCATATGTAAAATCACATCTTTTGGAGATCCAATTTGTCATATAAGCAAAACTTTTATATTGACTTATGCAAATTTGAGACAAAATAATAATAAAATATTATCGTTTTATTTTTTATTTTTTACTTTTTTTTAATAGGGTTTGATCTTCAAATATATAAAATATTTGAGTAAAATATTTTTTTGGGAGTGAATGAGTAAAATATATAGTAAAATATATAAAGGTAAAATATGTAAAAAGAGAGTGGGAGGAGAAAAAAAGAATGAATAAAATATGTTTTGAAGAGTAAATAGTAGATATTCAAATATGTAAAAGTACTCTTTATAGTTATGCAAATATTTGAACATGCATAATTTAATATAGATGAATTTAAACTCATATTATGCAAATATGATTTTGCATATGCATAGACCAATATGGACGCTCTTATCTGAGCCATGCATGTTCTGCAGACTGAGTCAAGTCGGGTCCAAAAGTGACTTATATTGTGGTCGTTCTAATTTTATTATATTAATTTTATTTTGCACGTTTGCTAATTAATTAATACACGACAACAGTGCAGTACTGCAGGTATTTTCTAATTGGGTAAATATAATTTTAAAATTGTACATGGAGCAAAAACTCGGTAAACTCCATGAAAGTCATGCATAAAATTACCGGAATATCATCCGCTCCTTAAGATAAAACTTCATAAAAATTCAAAGGATGTGTGTTAAACCTCAACAATTATCACAAATTACTATTTAATTGATTCTTCTATATGTTATATTTACGGACGGGTCGGTTTGGCACGTTTTGATAGCTGGGTCGAATCAGACCAGGCACATGTCCAACTTGGTCTCATCGGGTTGCATCCTTAAGCACACGCAATAACAAAATGTGAAAGCCACAAATACCAACGTCTCTAATTATTATAATAATAATAATAATAATAATAATAATTATTATTATTATTATTATTGAAGGGGCAATTTGTGCTTTTAAAAAGAAGAAGAAGAGAGAAGACGCCAATTTGTGCATGACTAAATTCATGCATGATGTCGATTGAAACGAGTTGACCCACGTGGTTAATTTGCCTGGAATACATAAAGAAAAGAAATGGCAAAGTGAAAGGTATCATGTCAATATGGAAAAGAAAAAGAGGTATATATTATGTTAATGTCAAAAGGGCAGAGATATGGTCGATCGAGTCGATTTCCCATCAGAAAAAGAAAAAGAAAAAGAAAATGAAGTTCAAACTTCTTTCTGTCAGAATTAACTTGACAACACACGTCACTCAAGTTGCTTCCAAGACAAAGCGCGCTCTCTTTAACGATACTTTTTGAAAGGAAAAATGCTGAGTGCAGTCGCCTGGTGTAAACGGCGTGCAGTCGGCTGCTGACGTGGATGTGAAATCAAAACTCACCGTTTTGATTGTAAACAGAACTCACCGTTTTGGAACCCTAAGTCTCTCTCACTCTCTACTGACCCGAGCTCGAACCACTTTCGAAACCCTCTCTCCCTCTCTGCGATTGGAACCCCAAAATCGCATCGAACCCTAGATCATCACGAGACCCTCTCTCCCTCTCTTCGACCCTCCCTCTCTGCGATTGGAACCCCAAATCGTCTCGAACCCTAGATCATCCCGAGACCCTCTCTCCCTCTCTACGATTGGAACCCTAGATCCTCTCGAACCAGTTTCTGGTCGAGACCCTCTCTCCCTCTCTGCGATTGGAACCCTAGATCTAGAGATGGCTTTTCTGGTTGGTTCTCCTCTGCGATTGGAACCCTAGATCCTCTCGAACCAGTTTCTAGTTGGTTCTCCTCTGCGATTGGAACCCTAGATCTAGAAATGGCTTTTCTGGTTGGTTCTCCTCTGCGATTGGAACCCTAGATCTAGAGATGGCCCACTCAGGCTGGTTCTCCTCTGCGATTGGAACCCTAGATCTGGAGATGGCTTTTCTGGTTGGTTCTCCTCTGCGATTGGAACCCTAGATCTCTCGAATCCTAGACTGCTTCTCCTCTCTCGAAGCACTTTCGATTCCCTCTCTCACTCTCTGCGATTGGTCTGGTTCTCTCTCGATTCCTCCCTCAAAACTCCCTCTCGATTCATCCCGAGAACTCCGAACCCTAAATCCCTCTGCTTATTATTTTTCGTTTTTGTTTGGTTGTCATTTATTTTTGTTGGTTGTCGAACTGGAATCTGTTGGTATGGATTCACGTTTCCCTCCCTCTCTGCTTCTCTCTCGATTCACCCCTCAGAAGTGGAAACCCTAAATTCATTTCTGTTCGGTCTGTTCGCATTAAGGTAAGATTTCTCTGTCCACTAGTTCATCATAATACTGTATGCTTCTTTAATTTTTCTGCGTATAATGAGTCTTGTTCAGTTACTAGATCTATAATTTTTATATATATTTTTGTTCATCTTGTGTTATTGAATTGCCCAGTAGATGCATTAAATCTGATTTCTGTTTTTAGTTTGTGAATTTGAGTTTATGTGCTATGATTATTTGGTATATTGTGAAACTTTGGTTAAGTTGGCCCAAATTGGTATGTGGTGCATTGTCGAACTGGCTGAAGTGTATGGGTTTATGAGCACATTAAATTGGGTGCCATATATGTTGGTGTAACAGATGCTCAATGTTATATATTATTTTGTGTTTAGACTTATGGAAATATCAGTTACTATATATCGACATTGCATATCCTCCCGTTTGTCTAAAATTATCACCCAATTGCAACATCTTATATACATTGCTTTGTGGGATTGAATTGCCCTGTAGAGGCGTTGAAGTGCTTATAATATGTTGGTCTATTGTGACACTTTGGTTAAGTTGGTGGGTAATTAGAATGTGGTGTTTTTTTGTGAACTGAAGTGGATGGGTTTATGAGCACATTAAATTGAGAATGGTGCTACTATATATTGTGTATTTTCTGACATGTTGGTGTAACAGATGCTCAATTGAATATATTATTTTCTGTTTAGACTTATGGAAATATCAGTTACTATATATCTTCATTGCAGGATAATATGCCATATCCTCCTGTTTGTCTAAAATTATCACCCAATTGCAACATCTTATATACATATTTCTGTTAGACAATTTATCTCTTTGCAAAATATTATGCCATATCCTCATGTGTATATTTCTTCTCCCATGCATATATACACTGTTTAATATATACTCTTGACTGGGGGCTATTTTTACTTCAATATTATGATAGAAAATGAGTTCTGCTTCTCATTCCGGGTCAAGCTTGGAGAGACCACTTTGCTATTGTGGCTCCCAAGCGAAACTACGGATTTCGGGAAAAGCAAAATCTTTTGGTAGAAGATTTTTCAATTGTCCAAACTATAAGATGAATAAACAATGTGGCTTTTTTGAGTGGATTGATCTTCAAAGTGAGCAAAACACTTGCTGTAAGATGACGTTGGAGTTAGCTGAACGGAGACACGAAAGGGTACTTCATGACACGCTGCGTATGGAGGAAGCCAAATTTACCGCATTGGAGAAGAAGTACAAGGGAGCGTTGAAAGTATTAAAAGGCTCATGGCTTTTTTTTGTAATAGTTTGTGCTGTATTTTTTGCCATCTTCAGTGGTTGTAATGTCTCTCGGCCAATGCTTCAGCTCATGTAACTCAACCCCTTTTGATGTATTTGACACTTTGATTAGTTAATGTATTAGATGTGTCATATGTAATTTCTTCATCCTGGGACTTTTGTATGTATTTAAAATTTGTAGCCAATTTCCTGGGACTTTTGTATGTATTAGCCAATTTCTTTTCCAATTTCCTGGGACTTGTGTATGTATTTGAAATTTTAGGTGAATTTTGTAATGACTTTAACCTCAATTGATTGTATATAGACCATTTCTTTATGTGGTCCCAGTATTCTTAGCATGCCTATTTGGGTTTCTTTCGAATCAGCATATTGCAAAATCCATTACCCATGAGGCAGTGAATTATTGGATACCAACTTTTGACCTCAATTGAATACTTAGTATTCAATATCAAATAGCAACACAAGATTACAAGAAACTACGAAAAATATGCCTTTGGCTTCTCATTACACCTCAAGAGCTTATTACACTGAAAATAGACCAATCCATATAAGACAACTCCTAATAGACCAACGAGTATAAGACAAATCCTGCCCAATCGGCTTTTGACCACAACTGGAACTGGGCATCACCTAACAAAGATTTGGTTGTTATTTCTTGCACCTGTTGGATACACTAACTACAATACGTTGCACCAAGTCAAAAGACGTGAAGAATCCGTTTTATACCGTTTGATCACATCAACAAAAAAATAACCCCTTATAGTCTTTTGGCATCAAATCATGTCCGACTAGAAAACACAAATTCAAAATGTGATCTATGTATATACATCCGAATCTGACATCACACATTTTTCAGCTTGCCTCCTCCTTTCTGACGAACAAATTCTCAGATGTCATTTACATATACAAAATACAAAATATACAAATTACAGCCAACTTGCCCAAATAAGTTCATAAAGGGGAAAAATACACCACATCTTGTGGTGTACAAAACATGCACCAGCTCTCCTCCTTGTAAATACAATGCTTTTGTGAATTATACAAAATCATTACATCAATGCTCCTGACCCATCTCCACCCAGGGAGCTTTGGTTGTGTGTCATCCAATCATAAAAAATCTATGATTAATCCAAATAAACAAATCTTTATCAAATAATAAATAATATTACAAAAATGGCCTAGATAAGTGAGAAATCTTACACTTTCTTGACTACCAACCATAGGATGAACACTTTCTTGACTACCAAAAAACATAGGCTGAACACTTTGCGTGGTCCCACTACTGTCCATGACCTGTTAAACAATAAGTGAATTTTATCACAATGACACCTATTGACCTCCTTCAAAAAATATGCCAAAAGAGCTTATATCTAAAAATATACCGTAAATTGTCCATCATTGGTTATATCTGCTTCTGATGGCCCAAATAAATTCCTATATGTGCCCATAGCTACTGTATGATTGTCATCTCGCTAAAAGTGGAGTAAATAGTTAATTTTAACGTCATTAGAAATAAGTGAACCTTTATCATAATGACACCAAATCCCTATAGACCAGTTTTTATTAAAGCTTGCTAAAACATGCACCTGTTTTCGTTTTCCACCCACTTGTGCTTTCTTCTGTTTGGCTTTAATCTTCCGCATTTCTGTCTCCATCCTGGATGCTCTTCTAAGAGATGGAGGTCTTCCTTTTCCTCTAACAACAAGTGGACTCTTCACTTGTTGTGAGCTACCAACTACAGCCCCATCTAGTATTGTAACCCCAGGTTCCGAAACTTTGCATTGCAAAAATATAATAAAAAAAGTAAGCGACACTTGGTGTCAATCCATCATAAATAGCAATTGTAAACCCATTTTTGTAAATACAAAATACAAAATAATAAAATAATACAAAATACAAAGTATTAAACCTGTTTGGCCGCTAGAATTGGGTCGATGGTTCTGACGATATAATCCAGTCATCTCATGTATCCTCTTCTTGGCATCTTCAAAGAAGTTATCAGATTCCACCGCGTAATCTATCATCTCATAACACATATTCAGAAGAATTGATTGTCTATTACCATTTGGCCTCTCATCCTGCGCATCGTAGCTAGATCGGATTAACGTGTATCTTCTCTTGATGTCCTTCCGCCATCGGTCTAAAATGTACCGATCTGGCAATGATTTTACACCATTTGTCTTGAATACAGCCAAAATATGCCTACACAGTATTCCCCTCATCTGAAATAAACCACATGAACAGTTTGCATTGCAGTCATCGACATTAAAATCCACAAAATATGTAACCTGTTTTGTGAACTCATGAATACGAACTTCATCTTCTACCAAATAACTCTTCATTACACCATCCATTGTCTGTAAAGATGGATCCAAATCAAGCACACCGATAACTTGCTGTTGAACTTCCTTGAATTTTGCGTTCGTGTACAACACCTGAAATTTCTTTTCAATTGGCGATCTAGATACGCAGGGAATGGTGCCACTAAAGGAAAGAAACTCTGCTTGATTTTCATTCTCAATTTTCCTTTTTAGCGCATTGTCAAACTGGTCGACAAACTCTTTCAGGTTTGTCTTTGAATGGACATAACCATCAAAGAAAGCATTCATACTCTCGCTGCGCTGAGTGGTACTCATTCCCGCCCAAAAATGGTCTCTTAGAAAAATGGGTACCCAATGCGCACGCTCCAAATATAAACTTTTCAACCACACATTCTCATGTAAGTGGTATGTATTAATAAACACGGACCAACATTTTTCAAACTCCTCAATAGTTTGTGTGTCGTATACACATTTCATCAACTCGGTTTTCAACCCACTTTTATATGCAGCATATGCCCCAAGCTTCTCAGGGGCCTTCTTCAGTATATGCCATAGGCAAAATCTATGTCGAGTTTCTGGGAAGACAATAGCAATTGCATTTTTCATTGCTCTGTCTTGATCAGTAATAATCGCCTTCGGAGCTACTCCGTCCATACATTGCAACCAGGTTTGGAAAAGCCATATAAACGTCTCCGTGTCCTCACTGGAAATCAACCCAGCTCCTAAAAGAATCGACTGCCCGTGGTGGTTTACACCAACAAATGGTGCAAAGGGCATCCCATACCTATTAGTCAGGTATGTGGTGTCGAATGTCACGACATCACCAAAATACTTATAGGCTGCCCGACTACGTGGATCTGCCCAAAAAACATTTTTTAATCTCCCGTCATCGTCTAAATCCATCAATGCAAAAAATCCATGATTCTTGTATTGCATCCTTAAGAAATAATCACGAAGTGCTCCAGCACCACCTGCACCAAGTCGTAGATGACGGGCTTTCTCGATGTAATTGCGACAATCCTTTTCCAGAAATGGCAGGTTCTCAAAGCCACCTGCGCCAACTACAAGAGATCCGTAACTCTTGTTCAGTCGGATACCAGCTAAATCGTTGGTGTCAAGGACTCTTTTAACTGTCTCACTCACTTCTCTGTTACATCGATAGAAGCGAGATTTCTGTGGGCTGATAACATGATTATGTGAATTATTGACTGTTGTCAACTGCATCTTTCCATCGACTCTCAACGCATTTATCCTTGCCTTGCAGTCTGTCTTTCCCGTCGGACGTGGGTTGGCAACATTGGATGTCTTAATCCGTGCCTTCCCTCCCCGTGCACAACCAATAGTAACATATCTGACACTTTGATCTTCTGACCTCTCACTCCTTTGTGTCATCACCCCAAACCCGCATTTCTTAGCATACTGCTTATAATAGCTAAACAAATCTTCAAATGAATTGAACTCCATGCCCGACTTTGGCTCCTCAATCATATCATCACCTTTCGACGATGGCACTACATGTGATGTACCTGGAGTGCAATCGTCGATTTCACGTTCACCTGGACTGCCATATGAAGTTTCCCTCTCTTCTTGTCTATCAAATGCATGTTCTTCCCCTTCTCCCATGCCCTGTAAAAGTTGTTCACTTTTATCTCCACATTACGAGAAAACACTTGGTAATGGCATACTAAATAAAAAAAAAAAAAACCAAAATTGACCATAACAAAATAATAAATCTGGTATCATTTTATGGCACTATCAAATAAATAAAAATTTTGTATGTAAGCTTCACCACAATAGAAACTCATTAAACTCATTACCAGAGATTGATGTATTCAGCCCACTTTTGACGTAATCAAATCTATACATTGATGCTAATAGTTTATAATTTAGGTAGTGGAAGTAAACAATGAGGAATTAGTAACTTTCCTATGAAATAACCTATATCTTGGTTGATTAAATATCTGCATTGTTCCATTCAAAAATTTCTTCTCTTATGGCGTTCAACAAGTAAAATCTGTAACATAAACTCCTTTAACCAACTAGTTGCATAACAAGTTCATTAAACCAAATCATATCCAACAGAAAAGTGCCAATAAATAATGGTGCAAAGATTTCTTTAAAAATATTTATATATATTCAAATCATTAACCAAATATTAAAGCCATCAATAACCGAATATTAAAGCCACGGTTTTGTACTTGAATCACACCTTTACATTTTGTAGTCATCAACCAACGTAAAAAACATCAAACCAATATCATTGGCCTCCTACACGACACAAACCCGACCAAAACCAAACCACATTAGCATACAACATTTTCAAAGTCCTCTATGGATTCACGTTCAACAATATATATTTACCATGTTCATTCAAATCCCACAAAACAGAGCCACATATATATCAAACAAATTATGAAAATCTGTATTTTTTTTTTTTTGAAGCATGCAGATATGGATCCATCTCAGAACCAGAACCTGGCCGTGGTGGTGCGGCCGTGGTGGTGCGGCCATGGTGGTGCCGACCCACGAAACTGACCACCCACGTCCTTGACCCGAGATGCTGGGCTGAACTGCTGGCCCTCGAATCTGACCCGAGCAGATGGCCCACTCAACTGACCCGAGCTGATGACCCACGAAGCTGACCCGAGCGATGGCCCACGGACCGGACCCGAGCAGATGGCCCACGGATCTGACCCAATCTCAACTGAAACCAACCTGACCCAAACAAGATCAGGCCTTTGACCCACTCCAACGCAGACCGGACCACCCCGAAATCAACCCACCCAACGGCAACAGCTCTCTGCACCCACGCCGATCGGATTTCTTCCTCCTTTCAGTTCTGGGGGGCTCGCGAATGGAAGAAGCGGGAAATCTATCCTTTCGGAAATGCTTTCAATCTGCACCGGTTTTGGTTTTCATTCGTATTTTTTTTTTTTTTTTTTTTTTTTTTTTTTTTTTTTTTTTTTAATAAATGGAGGCTGGCAGCCGACTGCATCCCGATTACATCGGGCGACTGCGTATAGAACTACTGTTTTGAAAGATGTCTTCACCAATAATATTTAAGCAAAGCGCCAATCAAACTCAAGGGTTATGGATCTTTTCAACTAAAGCGGCAATAAAAGAGTTAAAAGTGGAATCTACATCAAATTTCGTGTCTCAAATATATGAAAGGCCCACATATAAATCCCATTATCTTGCAATATTTTTTCTTAAACACGTAGGCTTCTATTTCTAATATTAAAGCCCGCGGGCTGATCGTGTGCGGAGCTTGCTCATTACCAAATCAAAATGTACCACGTGTAAGAGCCCCCGATTTCTGTGACTTTCCAAAAAGGGTGAAAGAAAGAAAGAAAGAAAAGAACAAGTACTGCACGTGGCTCCACCTTTTGGAAAACTTCTAATTCGGCGATATAAAAAGGACATACTCCGTCGACACTCGGGCTCATTAGGGGTGAGAAAAGGGGCATGAACTGAAGAAGAAGATATCCTTCTTACCAAATGCATTGACATGTTTGGAGAAGGAAAGTGGCACCAAGTTCCAACATGAGCAGGTACGTACTATACACACAGAGAGAGAGAGAGAGAGAGAGAGAGAGAGAGAGAGAGAGAGAGAGCTAGCTTATAATGTAGCAACAAATGTAACAAACTCATCTATATTAATACATGCATGGTCAGCTCAAAATTAAGTTGCTAATTCCTATTTTGTGAATAATTTTACATGGTATTAATTTCTTCAACGCTAATCACCATTTCTCGATCCCACTATGGACTACCTTTGCAGTACTTGCTAATACCGACGCTTCTAGTAACTCTGTTTCCATATTATCTCCTACCTTCACTGCTCCAGAATCTTTCCACTTGCCTGCAATCAAGCTTGACAAAACCAACTACATTCGTTGAGTGTCTCAGTTCCTTCCTATTCTTAGAAGTAATGATCTTCTTGGGATTATGGATGGATTCAAACCTTGCCCTCTGAAGTACTGCTTGGATGATCGTGGCCTTCCTACCAACACTCTCAATCCAGCTTTTGTCCTTTGGACAAAGATAGACTAGTATTTATTATGTTGGTTTATCACCACCTTGTCTGGTGATTTTCTCTTTGCAGTTTATGGCTTGTGATGCGTTTTTCATCCAACCAAGAATTAAAATATCTTTCGGAACCTTTTATAATTTTGCAAACATTAACAACTCATATATGATGAATTCATTACTGGCTAACTATTAGCATGCAGTACTAGATTTTCAATAATGTTATAATAAATCGTATTATTATAATATTTTATTATTGTTTTCTAGGATGAATCCAACCCTAATCTCCAAAAATTTTGACAAATTAATGATTTTTAGTTGAAATTAATTAACTCTTTTCAAAATACTATATGAGGAAGAAAACTACCATTACAAAACACAGGTTGACTAAAAGAAGGCCGGGGCATCCCGTCCTTTTCTCCCTTTTGATGCAGAGAGATCCTAGTTTGAATTTGAGTTCGATGAGGCTTTGCTAAGAGATGCAATGTTAAAAGTATTAGACTACTTTGAGAAGGTAGACCAATGCAAAAGCAACGAGAAGAGATGGGTATTCTCAAGATTTGGACGAGAAGTAATATTCGTTAAATTTGAACGAGTAATGACATATTTCTTGATTGGGCAAGAAGACTTATTCCTCGGTTAGGCGAGGAGAAGTGGTAACATCAGTATTTTAATTAAAATTTTGATTATAGGTGTCAGAATCTCACATATGACCTCAATCCGGAAAGCTCTCTTGAGCGCGTATATCGTGGTCACCATGCTTTGCCTAGTGGGCCCTTTTTTGACCCCAAAATAGCAATTTTCCTTCCAAATCGTCACTTTTAATTATTTATTTAATTTTTGGTCAATTTTATTTTATAGTAATGTGTTGTGAAAAACGATGACAATAAAGTGAAAATGTAATATGAACGAGAAAACAATTACACGTGATACAAGATTTACGTGGTTTGATAAATTGTCAAAGTCCACAGGAGCTGCAGAGGATTTTTATTACGGAGGAATCATACACTACAATGATGGGGCGATTACTGTTTGTCTACAGTCTTCTACCATACGGCTATATGATATAATAATCATATATATAGTCAAACAGCGGAAAAAACCCTAGATCTGTGTAAAATGCATGTTCGCTCGAGCGAACTTCCTTCCCGCATCCGCTTGAGCTGACATCGAGCGTTTAACTCTGCCTTACTTCACTCGAGTGACCAATTCCTTCGCTCAAGTCGTGTGGATCAAACTCCATAGTACTCAACAATTCTCCCACTTGGAGATTGATACACTCGTTGTATCGTCGTTTTTCTCAAACATGATATCCTCCACCTCTACAACCCACTGCCCCTGTCTTCATGCTAGACGACCAACTGAAGTTGCTCGCAACTTTAGTTTCTCAAGTATAACACCCTTTGTCAATATATCAACAGGGTTCTTGCTACCACAAATCTTCTCAAGTAACAATTATCCGTCATCTAACAATGATCGTATGAAGTGATACCTAATCTGAATGTGCTTGATCCTGGAATGAAATGCTGGATTATTGGTAAGGAATATGGCACTCTGACTATCATTGTAGAGAGTGCCTTTAGTCAGAGTGCCTTTCTGATTCTTTTTACCCAATTCCTCTAAGAAGCACTGTAATCATATCATCTCCTTTGCGGTCTCTGAAACTGCAATATACTTAGCTTCTGTAGTAGACAAAGAAATTGTTTTCTATATATTAGAACCCCATGACACTGAAGTAGCACCAAGTGTATAAACAAAGTCCGTGGTACTCTCTGCTATCAATATCTCTAGCTAAATTAGCATTAACATAGCCCTGCACCTCTAAGCTCTCTCCTGAGAAACACAAGCAAGTTTTAGATGAGCCCTTTAGGTACCTCAGAATCCATGTCATTGCTTCTCAATGTTGTTTTCCTGGGTTACTCATGTATCTACTCACAACTCCCACTGCATGGACAATATCCGGTCTTGTGAAAACCATAACATACATAAGTGAACCAATAGCTAAATCATAAGGAATCTTACTCATGTCGTCTTATTCCTCCTCTGACTCAAGTGACTGATTGTTACTGAGTCTGAAGTGACTGCCCAAGGGTGTCCCAACTGGTTTGGCCTTGTCCATATTGAACTTGCTAAGTACCTTTTTCACATACTCAGTCTGTGAGAGTCTCAACGTACCTCTGACTCAATCTCTTAGAATTCTCATGCCAATGATTTGCTTTGCAACTCCAAAATCCTTCATTGCAGAGTGTTCTGACATCTACTTCTTCAGATTATTGATCTCATCAATACTAGCCCCTGCAATAAGCATGTCATCCACATATAATAACAGAATAATGTAAGAATTTTCAAAGTGCCTAACATAGCAACAATGATCTGCTTGACATCCGATGTACCCTGCACTGTGCATGAAATTATCAAATTTCTTGTACTACTGTTTAGGAGCTTGCTTCAGGCCATACAAGCTCTTATTCAGTCTGCAAATTGAACCTTCATTTCCCTGTACCACAAACACATCAGGCTGGTGCATGTAAATGTCTTATTCAATATCTCTGTGATGACCCGCTTTTACGTGTATTTTCACTCAAAGAGTTGTTTTTAATTTAATTAATATAATAGTTCTTTTATTTTAAATTATTGTATTTTAAATTGATTTTAATTTATTTGATGTGGTGTTTAATTTATTTTAGTCGTTTTATGTTTTTAAAATTGTTTTCAGCGAATTAGTTTTTAGTTTCTAGAGTGAGAACTGGACCTCATTTCTTTCCCTCATCTTTTCTTTTTCCCCTTTTTTCTTTTTCTCTTTTCTTTTTCTTTCCTTTTCTTCTTCTTCGGGCAAGAGAGTCCTACACTCCACTCTCACTTCGGGTAAGAGAGTCCTATACTTAACTCTCACTTCGGGTAAGAGAGTCCTACACTTAACTCTCACTTCAGCCTCATCTCTTCCATATCTCATCCATACGCATCTCCAGCCATCACCTACAAAAATATCTTCATTTACACTTTCTATTAAAAGAATATCAAACACTCTCTCTCGGACAGCTTTTAGGAGTTCTTTTGCACGCCCATTTCGAAGCTTTTGTAAGTGTTTTATCATAAAATCTCCTTCATATAAATTGTTCCCTTTTTAGTCTAATTTACGTGGATATCTTATTTGCCCCATTTGAAGATCATTTGGTTAGTCAAATATTATGTAAACTATAGAAAGGTCATTTTGAGAGATAAACTGGAGAATATGTTATAGTTTGGAGTTTTTGACCAAGCTAATGGATAGATATTAGTCCGAAATTTTTATGGAGTATTGTTAACATGTATATATGATTATTGGTTGAGGATTTTTGCATGATTAAAGGTTTTGATGAAAGATTTTCTTAGATTTAGAAACTTCAAAACTGGAAGAGGAAAAACAGTTTCTATTTTGAGAAAATTTAACTCTTTGGTGGTCTAAACCTATTCCAATGACTTTGATAATTTTATTGGAGGATCCTAAGCATCTTATATACATATTATATTATTATTTTGAATATATTTGATATTAGTTTCAAAGATATGAAATTTTATATAAAGAGATATTCGAATAAGCCAAAGTGTGAATATTTTTGGCTAAATTTATGTTTTGGTTAATTTTTAACCATGTGATCTTGAATTAGAAGTTTATATATATATATATATATATATATTAGGACATCTTTTTAAACCATATGATGGTTTAGTTTGAAGATCACATCATTATAAGTCATAAATCAAAAGGTTAATCAAAACAAGTTGGAAACAAAAATCAATGGAAATAGCATATGGGAATTTCGGCCCTATGGAGTTTTAATAGTTGTGATTAGTTTTAAATTTTTCTAAATTGATATTTGAATTTAGGATAAAATTTACATGAGGTATGTAAATTTTGGTGACATCTGGAGTTAGTATGTAAAATCCTTAAGTTACGGGTAAAATGGTCATTTTCCTACATGCAGAGAGTAAAATGAAAATTTTACTCTTTAAGTTAGTATTTTTCATATTTTAATTTATTAGTGATTTAATAATAACTTTTAGAATCACTAATTACAGTTCCTCGTGATCACGCTTAAGGTTTTATAAGAAACGCGGAGATCGAAGTAAGTTAGCTTTTAACTTACCAGCAGTCTACTGTGTATGTGTGCTAAGTAAAGGAACTACAGTGTATGTATGTGTGCTATTATATATGTCATGCCATGCCAAGTTATCACGTAATTGTCTATTATACAGAATTTATTCTGTCATTAATTTTTATCTGTTACATAATATATTCTGTTATGTATTACAAGTACGTCATGCTAAGTATGCCATTTATTACATGTATGTCAAGTCATGTAATATTCACTGTTGCAAGTATGTCATGTTAAATATGTTGTCTATTATATGTTATGCCATGTTACGAAATGTTTTTATCTCAAGTTGGTCATGTATTTCAAATTATGTTCAAGTCACGTTATGTTACGTCAGGGTTTCAGTCCTTTCGTATTCTAGTCACGTTTCATCTTGATTACTTATGTATGGGGTCACAGCAATTGTGACGCATACACTACGTGAGACACAGCAATTGTGACACGTAGAATACATGGAGCCACAACAACTGTGGAGTATGTATTTTTCATGTTAAGTCAAGTTTGTGTAAAATACATGGGGCCACAACAACTGTAGAGTATGTAGTTACACGTAGAATACATGGGGTCACAACAACTGTGGAGTATGTATTTTTCATGTTAAGTCAAGTTTCAGAACAAGTTCATGATAATTCAAGTTTCAGAGCAAGTTCATGTTAAGTCAAGTTTCAGATCAAGTTCATGTCAAGTCAAGTTCAGTTTATATTTCAATTTAAGTTATGTCAATTATGCTATGTTGTACGCCAAGTTATGCTTTAATTAGTTATGAATTTGATTATGCATTTATGTTTTTACTGTCATCCATGCATCATTAGCTTGTGTGGAAGTTTTTTGTTAACTTACTGAGATTTGTAATCAAATCTCATCTCATTTTGATAGTCTCAACTACCATTCCCCCCGAATGATAGATCTTGTTACAGAACCTGAAAGAGAATCAGGAGCTGATCAACTAGACACAGTTAACTAAGCGACGGTGCGACGTTAATGTTAATATAGTAGTTAACGTAAATTAATACTTCTACGATGGAGTTGCATCTCTAGTACTTTTTGGATCATAACCATTTTGGACTAGTGTTGTGATCTTAGTTATTCAATAGGTCTTTATGTATGAAGTATGTTTTAAGCATTTGTGATATTTTCACTTTGGTGCATAGTATTGCTAAAGAAAAAAATTATCCACTGCGAATATTGCATAATGTTATATGCATGTTAGGAACATTGCATCTTATATGTCATGAACGGGGGTAGGTAACCTTGTGTTGCATGTCTCGACGCTTCAAATGTCCGTCCAATCCCAAACGGAATTTGGGGGCGTCACACTTCCTGTCTTAGCCATTTTGCCACTTTTCAAGAAGCTGACCTTCTTTTGTTTCCCCATAACACAACTTTCACACATACTGAAATCAACTGACTTAAGTTCTGGTAGCTTGTCTCTAGAAAGAGGTTCTTTCATATCCTTCTGATTCATATGGCTAAGCCTGCAATGCCACAAATCTGCTGTGCTCTCTGCAACGGTAGTAGAAATAGTGTTAATCAAACCGATAGTCATATAAAGTGTACTAGTTTTCTTACCCCGAGCTAGTACCAATGCCCCTTTTGTGACCTTCCAGGTGCTATCTGAGAACACTACTGAATGACCACATTCATCGAGCTGCTCAACAGAAATGAGGTTCTTCTTCAACTCAGGAATGTGCTTAATCTTTTGCAAGGTCCATTTGTTCTTGTCAGGGAGTGCAATATCAATATCTCTCATCCATACTACGTTCAAAGTCTCTCCATCAGTCAAATACACATTTCCAAAATCACCTGCAATATAGTTCCGCATTAGCTTTCGGTGGGAAGATGTATAGAAGGAAGCTTCTGAATCTAGTATCCAGTCATTAACTAGACTATGAATTGCAAGCAATAGTGCATCATGTACTTCTTCAGTTACCACATTAGCACTATTATTCTCGGTCTTTTTTGGATTTTTACAGTTTTTCTTTATGTGGCTAGCTTTGCCACAATTCCAGCAAGTTGCCTACTGACCAAGCCTCGACTTGCTCTTATCCCTGTTCTTTGATTTTGACCTTCCTCTGTTTGAGTTCCTGTCTCGTGTTCTCTCTCGAGAATCAACATTCAGTACTAAACTCGAACCCAATGTTTCACCTGAATCTTTTCTGTGCACCTCCTCAGGTAAAATCAAATCACAAATATCATCATATTTCAACTTAGATTTACCAGTAGAATTATTGACAGTCATTCTCATGGCTTCCAACTATTTTGCAGTGAAGCCAATAGTATGAGTGCACGTATCTCATCATCAAATTCAATTTCAACAAAGGACAATTGATTTGTGATAGTATTAAAATCGTTCAGATGTTGTGCAACAGACATACCATTTGCCATCTTCGAATTGAATAACTTTTTTTATCAAATGTACCTTATTATTCGCTGATGGCTTTTCATACATATCTGACAAAGCCGCCATGAGATTCGCAGTCGTCTTCTTCTTGATAACGTTGTGTGCAATAGATCTCGACAGGGTTAATCGAATAACTCCTTGAATATGTCGATCCAACAGGTTCCAATCAGCCTCATCAATCTTTTCCAGTCGCTTTCCCAATAGTGGAAAATGAAGTTTTTTCATATAGAGGTAGTCCTCTATCTGCATCCTCTAGTAACCGAAATCTGTGTCATCAAACTTCTCGATCCCCGATACCTTCACTTAATCTCCAGCCATTGTTTTTCCTCAGACCCGAACCTTGGCTCTTGATACCAATTGTTGTGAAAAATGATAACAATAAAGTGAAAAAGTAATATGAATGAGAAAACAATCATACACGACATAAGATTTACGTGGTTTGACAAATTGCTTACGTCCACGGGAATTGTAGAGGATTTTTATTACTGAGGAATCACACACTACAATGATGGGGCAATTACTGTTCATCTACAGTGTTCTATCGTACGGTCATATGATATAATAATCATATATATAGTTAAACGGTGGAAAAAACCCTAGATCTGTGTAAAATGCATGTTCGCTCTAGCGGCATGTCGAGCTCGCATCGAACGAACTTCCTTCCCGCATCCGCTCGAGCTCACTGTCGAGCTGATATCGAGCGTTCAACTCTGCTTGACTTCGCTCGAGCGGCCAATGCTTCCGCTCGAGCCTTGTGGACCAGACTCCACAGTACTCAACATAATGTTTACATTTGGTAACGGTTTTATTCTAAATTCTTATGCTAGATTTTAGCCATAGTTATCTTATTCTATATTCTATTATTTGGTCTTAATTATGATTTTGTCATTCTTCGCTTGCTATTTAAGTCCGGCTCGTGAGCTTCAGAAGACTATCATTGATTTATTTTATTGTAAAATTCTAATCATAGAGTTTATCTCGGAGCTTCTCTTTATTTGTGAATTTTCTCAATCTTAATTTCTAACTTTCATTGTTTAATTAGCTGACAGAATAATCTCCTATTGTGATCCGGCATCACCTTTCCCAAAAACAAATTATGGATGTAGCTTAACTTAGAAGAAAAAAAATATATATATCTAGGTTCCTATAAATTTGGCCCCAAAAAGTAATTCTACATGTAAGCATATAATTTATAGGAAAAATATAGTTGCAAGCATAATTATGCACTAATCTGTGCACCAATGTGATGTGATTGGTTAAGAAATAAATTTTATTAAAAATAGTGTTAATTTAAATTTTTAAGTATGAATAAATCAGTATTGGTACATAGATTAGTACGTGACTGTGCTTGTATATAACAAAACTGTAATTTATATAATTCTGGCTAGCTTCAAAAACATTCCCCAAGGTCTCTGTCCACCCACAAAAATTTAAAGAAATATCTCAGTCAACAAAAGTTTTGGCCCTTGCATTTAGAATGGGCAGTAGTTATATATCCGAGGGAAAAATATAGTTACAAGCATAATTATGTACTAATTTGTGCATCAATGTAATGTAATTGGTTAAAAAGTAGATTTTATTGAAAACAGTGTTAATTTAAATTTAAGTATGAATAAATCAGTATTGTTACATAGATTAGTACGTAATTATAATTGTATTCAGCAAAACTCATATCCGAGTAACCTTGTCAGTTGTCCCTTACATGTTTCTAATCGATTACATCACATGATCAGAATCGAGAGAATATACACAAAATCAACCTCTCTTTCTCTAAATTACTGTTAACAGTCGGTCATGAAGAATTTTAATTTTAAAAATAAATTTTAAAATTTAAATCTTATAAATCAAATATTATAATTTAAATAAGATAAATGGTGCATTCATTATGATCTTGTCCTTACATTTTCCGTGATAATACTCCTGAAACTGGTTTTAAGGAGCAAGTAGATCATTTTCCAAATGGACCCTATTGCTAGAAATTGCTGCATGCCACTTATTTATATTTAAAATGATTCTATTTATTATTCTTATATCACATATTACACATATTTTTTTTAATTTTTTCTCTTATTAAATATATGGTAAATGGATGATGAGCAGGACCCTAATGTTAGTAATTGTTTCATGCCACTTTTTTATGCTTAAAAGGATTCTATTCATTATCCCTATATCATATACTACACAATTTTTTTTTTTTAATTTTTTTCTCTTACTAAATGTATATTGTATGGATGATGAGTTAAAGAATTACTTTTGCTTAGCAATAATAAGACAAAAAAATAAAATAAAAAATTAAGTATAATGTGTAGTGTATAAATGATGAGTAGAATAACTCTTATATCTAATAAATCATATTTTAAATTAAGAGGTATTTTTATAAAATTATTTATTAAAATAACAGTTATATATATAATTATTCTTAATTTAAAAATAATTATAAAAACAATTATTCGTCTATTATTACGTCTCCATATATAAGTTTTACGTACCTGTAAGCTGAGCACTTTCCTTTTGGATTATATGAGAGAATCTGTATTAAGTTCTGCAATATGCGTTATGGACAATGATTTATTCACTATATTTTTTTACAACATATTTGATAATAATGTGTTAATGAGGGATATTTTTACAAAATAACTTATAAAAATAATATTATTTTTTAAAAATATCCTCATCTTACTATATTATTATAAAATGTGTTGTAAAAATATGACATATACCATTACTTGTGAGTTATTGCTCATGGGGCCGTACGTCGGTATGCTGTATAGTTTGGATTTGAGCTGCGTGTTAAACTGGCCCAAACTGAAACTGGGGAACCTTCATCTGGTCTACATAAAGCTAGCTAGCTGTTGCAGGCTGTAGTTCCCTTGGTCCCATGCGTACTGTCAAAATTATCTTTTCTTTACCAACATAGTTTAAATATATAAACATTTATCGACTTCAATTTTTTTTTAATTATTATTTAATTCTTATAATTTTTTTAAATATTTAAATAAAACAAAAAAATAATTCAAAACTTTAAAATTTTAAAATTAAAAAAAATATATATTAAAAAAATTATATTATAATAATATTTTAACTTTATAATATTTTTATTTAATTTTTACTTTCTCATTTTTCAAAATTTAATAAAATATATTAACTCAAGTTATTTCATTCATATTTATTGATTATCTAAGATACTCTTAGTATCCAAACGGAATTTGAAGAAATACTTGGAGAGAAACATGAGATAAAAATTCTGTAAATAATAATAAAATAATCTAAAGATAATTAAGAACAACTGTATTTCCAAACATGTCCAAAATTTCTTCTTTGCATATCAAAATATTCAGCTACAAAATACATAAGTAGGGTATTTAATTAATTTCAATATTATATATATGTATATCTATATAAGTATTTCTTGTGTCAGTACGCAGATACGCTTTCAAACCTACTAAAAAAGGCGAACCTATTTTTTGGGCAAATGTATTTCAATGATTTAGATATCTAGCTTGTGCAGATGTTTCATGTCAAAACAGTTATAAGAGACCCCAAAATCATTTGTTCACTCAAATCAAATGATATCTATACTTAATTCTGTTTGTTCGCACAAGACAAATTAAATGATATCTATACTTAACTCTGTTTGTTCGCATGAGACAAATGTGTATTCAATTTGACATCTGGGTGCACTACTAGCAGTCCCACGTCGGCTTTGGAGTCCTGGATCTCCGACAATTTTTTAAAATTTTAATAAAAAAATTTAGTTACAAATATAATTGTATATTAATATGTATATTAATTTAATGTAATTAGTTAAAAAGTAAATTTTATTAAAAATAGTGTTAATTTAAATTTTATATATGAAATAATCAGTATTAATATATAAATTAGTACGCAATTTTAGTTCTACTAATAAAATTCAATTTTAATATACATCTTAAATTTTATTTATTGTTTTATAAATAAAGAAAATAATTTTAAAAATTTATAACCTTTATTTTTAAAATTCATGGATGCCGTACTGGCGGAGCCACGTTGACTTTGGACGCCCACAAATTTTTGAAATTTCAATATGTCGTCTAAATTTTATCTATAATTCTATAAATAGAGAGAATATCCACCCAAAATTTATAATCTCCATTTTCTAAAATTCTCTAAGATTTTAACATATTTAGAAATGTCTCTTTAATTTTTTTCTATAGTTTCAAAATTTTGTATCATTTTTATATATTATTTATTTTTTCTAATATTAATTTAAATTAAGTTTAAGAAAAATAATAAATTTATTAATATGGATTCTAAAGTGTTTTGTTTTCTAATATTAGACTTTTTAATTTAGAATTCAATATAAAAATACAGGAAAAATTATTTAAAATTAATAATTTATATAAAAAATAATTGAAAGATTTTATCTCTTGATAAGTAGCTAGATAAACCTGACGTGCTTCTTCAAATCGAGCGAGTTGACATCAATTAATCTAGTACCTTACGAATGTATAATAAAAAATTTAGAAATATAATTATAATATATATTAAATTCTCATTTTATTTTTTTTCACTCGGTATTTATAATTATGTGACTGTATTGTCTATCAATTAGTACAATAACTAATTATATGATCGACTCTCATGTCTTAAAATAATAAAATGAAACATTTGTATATAGATGATAATGCATGCATAAACATTAAAGACGTGGTCAATTAATTATTTTTAATTTATTTTAGACAAATAGTAATGTGGAAATTGATTGGTTCTGCATGCCCGAGTCCCGGCCCTTTCAATATAATTTGACCTGGCCTGCTTGCAAGTGGAGACATATACATTTAATAACTACTAACATCAATCAATTTACATCATGCATGCTTTTTCCTCATATTATATATGAACGTTTGAAAAAATTAACCCAGAAATTAGTAATATGAGTTGGTAATCAGTACTTATCATAGCCTTGCGTGGATATTAATTATTGGCTTGTACATGTGTCACTTAAATGATAAATTAATACTAGTACTACAACTACTTGATGATTAATACAGCTATTACATGGTGCTCGATCTGATCTCAATGGCTATAGGGGCGAGTCCATGAATACCCTAATATCTTAAGATCATTTTGATAAACTAATGATTATTAATCCTGAATTTAATTAATTAATTGATTTATTAATTTCAAAATAATCCAACCAAGTTTCAACATATAGCTAAGGGGGAAACAACTAAGATTAAGTTTGGAAGATGAACTGAGATAAGATTAGTTGAGATGAAAGTTAAAAGTTAAATAAATTGAAATTTAAAAAAAGTTAAATTATTTATTAAATTTTACGTGCATAAAAAATTATAATGATAAGATTAGATAAAATGAAATAAATTGAGATACATCCTAATCCAAACGAGCCTAGAGACTAAAAGAAGGTGGCAGCCCGTTTTTCTCACCTAATTTCCAGCAAAACATCTAAGACTCCTAGCCTATATCTTGGCGCTTTAAAAATGTGCAAACTCATGCAAAACTTGAAAAAAAAAAGAAAACAAATAATACAGTCAAAATTAAATTGAGATCTCAAATTTATGTTAAAATTGAAGTGATGTTAAAATTTTACAAAAAGGAGAAGTGAATTGAAGAGTGGAAGAGATCATGGATATACGTGGTGTGAGACTGAATGTATAGAACGGCAAAAAAGGGTAGCACTGTAGCCATCGATAATGGATTTGGAGAGATTCTTCTTATCAATACATTTCTTGTTTTTTTTTTTTTTTCATATAAATTTTTAATTGTCTTTAACATTTAAAAAATCATAATATCATTAAAATATATTTTTTAATTATTCAATAAAAAAATAATTAAAAATTAAATTTTTTTATTAAACCTAACATTTTATCATGAGCCGAAACATTTTCGGAAGGATAATAGTAGTGTTACTCTATCATATTACTAATTTACTATTTTTTCTTGTATTTAATTTTCTTTTTATTTAATAGTGAAAAAAAATGATTATTAGTAAAATTTTATATATTTTTTTAATTTTTTAATGATTAAAAATATTAAAAAAATACTTAAATAAAATGATAAAAAATAAAAAAAACTTCAAATACATTCTAAGTAGTAAATTCGAAAACTTCAAATACATTTTGGGACGATATCGTAGCACAACTTTACATTTAAATGGTATTCACCGTTATAGTACCGTATAGTATCTAGAACCTTCCCAAAATTGACCTACGTGTTAGAGCATCCATTGCCCAATGCAAGTCCAAAATGGAGCACAAATATGCAGAAATTCACTGCAACGGCCTAGCTAAAACTTTAAAGTTTAACATAATTTCTACAATTATTATATCCGTTCCTCCAAACTTGGCCAGCGATTGCAGCCTAGCCAAATGTTATTTTATTATTTCCGCTCCCCCCTCTCTTTCATCTCCCTCTATCTGCTCCACATTTCCATTTCTTTCATTTCTCTCTTTCTTTCATTTCTTTCTTCTTCTTCTCTATGCCGAATTCAGATGAGGTAGAAGTTGATTTCCAGAATATTATTTCAGCTCCCCCCAATTTATGTTTATTTCTAAATTGAGGTAGAAGTTTATGTCCAATGATTTTGATGAATATTTACCTATTCCGATAGAATTGAAAATACTTGAATTTGATTTAGTTGGTCAAATTATCTATGTTTCAATCTCATAGATAAATCTGAAATTTATATTGCAAGACTGGTGGTGTAATTTTTTGTTTTGTACAATGACCTTTCGTTTGTTCGAGTGAAAACCTGCCCATAGCTATAGATCATTGGACCGCTTCTGTAGTTGTAAGACTAAAGTTATGGAACACATCGTGCTGTCATTGACCAATGACCTCTGTTTTTAGGAAAGAAAAATAGAGCATGTGTGAGCTCCACATCGCTGCACCGTTGCATGTGTGACCTCTATTTTTAGGAAAGAAAAAAAGCTCGTTGCACAATTGGAGCCTAGCTATGCCACTGCACCTCCATATTACCTCAGAAGATCCCGTCGAGTACTACATGTCAGCCCCACTAACGGTCGCGTCTCACGGTGAGGTTCTTCCCCTTGACGCCGTGCCCACTCTCTCCTTTCTCTCTCTCCATTCTCTCTCTCATCACTCTATCTCTCTCTCAGTTACATGGCCATGCAGATCGACAACAATTTCATCTAGCGTAGCTGACCTTCGTCCAACCACTTGTGAGCCCGCCCAGCTCCGTCGCATGTCAGTGTTTTCATTTTCATCTTTGGAGAAGCTCTGCCGCTCAAATGGAGTGTTATTTCGTGTGCATTTGTATATTTAAAATTATTATTTAAATATGTAATATTATATTATTATTTTTACTTCAAAATAACTAGTTCAATGTGGATTAACTTAGCTAAAAGTTTTGGCTCTAGCTAAAACTTGAAATTCTAGCTAAAATTTAGACAATGCCCTTAGGGTGGACAACAAGGCTTCACCCCTGTCCTCCGCTCCACTATGTATATAAAAGTATATTTAATATATTTATATAAATATTTAAATAAATAAATATATTATACATAGATATGTATAATTTGTTCGAGACTTGAAATCGCATTCAAGTCGTTGGATTGACTTGACCCTTTAGGCCAACAGAAATAATTTTATAAATTCAAGAACTAGGGTGTCATGTACGCTGCAAATGCAAGTTCATGTTTCGCTGTTTATTAAAGCAACTTAGCTAGGTAATTGGTGGGGGCGGGGGACCATGTGAAGTGTTGCTCGTATATCTAATAGTGAGTCTAATATTGTTTAAATAAGACTCTTGTGATGATCCGCTTTCGCGTGTATTTTCGCTGAAGGGTTGTTTTTATTTTAATTAATATATTAGTTTATTTATTTTAATTTATTGCGTTTTAATATTGGTTTTTAATTTATTTGATATTGTGTTTTATTTATTTTAGTCGTTTTGAGGTTTTTAATCTCTTTTTCGGCGGTGATGTTTTGTTTTCCCGGAGTGAGGATTGGACCTCATCTCTTTCCTACATCTCTTTTTTTTTCATTTTTTTCCTTTTTCATTTTTCCTTTTTCCTCTTTTCTTTTTCTTCTTTCTTTTTCTTCTTTTTTTTCTTTCCTCCCCGCGTCGACCTCGTCTCTCTGTCTCTCTCCTCTCCCACGCCGTAAACCACCTCACCCCTCGACCCACCGCCGTCCGGCCGCCATGCGGCACACCGCCTCCACCGGTCGAACCCCCTCCCTCCGGCGCAACCCCCCACCAAATCCCAGCCCCATCCGGCCAGCCGTTTAGCCGGAAAACGCTCTTGAAGCTCACACGGTTTTTGCCTCGATCCGCCGCCGTCGCTCCACCTCCGGCCACCATTTCTTCACCACTTCATCACCGGTCCCTTGCCGTCCTAACCCACCCATTTCCGGCCTCCAATAGTCACCGGAACAGCTCCCACGAGCTAGCTTTTCATTTTGGAAAATCCGGCCATCAACCTCCATTTCCGCTGCCACCCACGGCCAACCACCACTTCCAATAGCTTCATAATCATCCCTAGACCATTCCCTATCAATTTCAAGCCCTGGTTTGTCCCCGTTCAAAAGTGGGTATTTTACAACCCACGACCACAGTGAATTTTCACTGTTACGTTACTTTCCTTTCGTCGTTTGCAACGCCGCAAGCTTTCTAAAAATACCATATAGCGCTGTAAGTATTTTCCAAACCCTATTTTCAGATTTAAAAATATATTGCTCATTCAATAATTTTATCTGCTGGTTGGTTGATTCCGGACTGAGTCCGAGGAGTTCGGAGGTCGGATGGATGGAGGACGGAGTTGCTTGTTTTATTGATTTATGTTGGTTGATTATTTTTGTGCATTGATATGGCATTTACATGGTGCATGCACGTGCATTTTTATTTAATTGAGAAAAGCCTGTTTATTGGCGTAAGTGGACTTACGGGTGCGTGTGTATCACGACCCCAAGCCGGGATGAGGTATTATCTTGGTGGAGCTCCTCTGGTCACTCGGGAGCGAAATAAACTGAGTGATGTCTTCTGGGTTGTCGCTGGGCGACAACGGGAGTGGGGCCTAGGGGATGCTTGGCTACGAACGCGCCGGGCACGGAACCGGGCATCACCCTATGCACCGACTCCATGGCCCTTCGCTGGTGAGGGCTAGAGGATGCTTGGCTACGAACACGCGGGGCGTGGAACTGAGCATCACTCGTTAGGTGTCACATGCGTGGTGGTACTCTGCGGTGTGGCACTGGAGCCAGGGTGTGCGGATGACCCCTAGGGGAGGTCATGGTGCATACAGATAAAATAGATAATGGTTTGAGTTAAATAAAGGCCAAAGGGGATTTTTGGCGTGTGTAGAAAAATATGTTTTTATGGGTTTGCGCATTGGCATCACTTCATGCATATTGTTTGAGTTCTATATGCTTTTATCTGGTGGTGTTTGGATTTTACTTACCTGTGGTACTATTTTTGGTTCCGTTGATTTTGATGCAAGATTCGAGGAGGATGAGGAGGCTGAGCCTGAGGATGCGGCTCCGCCGGAGTTTTGAGTCGAAGTTATGCTTTATAGTTTGGTTTAAAACTATATTCGTGTTTTGTAATATTTTATTTATGTATGTTTTAAACAGCTTGTATTATATTAAGAACATTCTGGTACTTAGTATATGACTTTCGTTATCCGTTGCGTGTTCTTTCGTGCACATTTGTTGCTTTCGCACACACTTGGCACTCGTCGATAGGGTGGTGACCCGGGTTGTCACCATCCGGACGTCTCGATTTTCCCGTGTTCGTGCGTGGGGATTTGGGGGCGTCACAGGTGGTATCAGAGCAGTTTGACTCTGGGTAAAACCACATGTCCCGTAGGTAGTACCAGAATGCTTTTAAAGTTGTGTTTTAAAAATTATGTTAAGTACAGCTATTTAATTTGTTTTATTTGTTTGAGCTTGTTTGTTTGTTTTTATTTATTTATTTAGTTATGTTTTTACAAGTTGGTTTCTTTTGTTTTCTGTGATGTGGTGTTGGTCTGTGGTTCTGTTTTATTTATTGTTGGTTTTATTTGTTTTTGTTTTCTGAAAGGGGGTTAAAGGTTGTGGTGACAGGAAAAAAAATGGGGAGACCAAGGAAATCTACTCAGGAGCCACGGGGCAATACCTCAAGAGATGACTCCATAGCCGAAGCAATACGGCAGATGACAGAGTTCATGTAGCAGAATATTAAGCCACAACAGACAGGGCCTTGGCCACAACAAGGAGGACCTTGGCCACCACGGTCCACAAGGGGGTCCCTGGCCACAACAAGGAGGGCCTTGTCCACAACAAGGAGGGTTTTGGCCACAACTAGGAGGTCCTTGGCCACATCAGGGAGGGCCTTGGATGTACCCAGGAGGGTCCAGTAGCATGGTGCAAGCCGGATGCACCTATGAGCGCTTCCTGGCGCATAGAACCCCACACTTCACTGGAGAAGAGAATCCACTTCAAGCTGGAAAATGGATCAAAGACCTGAAAAGAACATTTGAGGTGTGTGGATGCACCGAGGCGCAACAGGTACTCTACGCCAGCTATCTGTTGCAAGGTACCGCGTCTGATTGGTGGGATACCAAGAGGGTGATGCTGGAATCAGAATTGGAATCTTTCGCTGCTGTGACCTGGCAGCGCTTCAAGAAAGAATTTAATGACCGCTTCTTTCCCGCAGTGGTAAAGAAGTAAAAGGCAAGAGAGTTCTCAAATCTGGTCCAAGGGGGCGCGACAGTGGAACAGTACGCCCGGAAATTCATAGAACTTGGGCGATTTGCTCCCCACCTTATCGCCACAGAGGAGATGCGAGCTGATCGTTTTCAGGAGGGACTACGCCCTGATATACGCCGTATGGTGGTCAGCCATCGGATATCCACTTTTCAGGAATTAGTGGATGTGGCCACCCTTGTGGAGCGAGAAAATAATCTGAGTATGGGCTCCCCTCCAAGACATAAGAGGCGGAGTTTTTCTGGTGAAGGAAGCAGCTCGGGTTCACCTCAGAAATTTGTTCAGCGGACTGGAACTCGACCTTAAACGTCCTCAGGTGTTCGTATGGGAGGACGGGTGCCAATTTGTGGAGCATGTAATAGAGCTCATGAGGGCGAGTGTCGGCTGAGTAGTGGACCCCAGTGTTACCGGTGCGGCCAAGTGGGACATATTGCTCAGGAATGCCCCGTCAGAGTTCAAGGAGGCCGTGGAGGTAGACACGGTGGAAGAACCAATCCGAGACAAGCAGTGCAAGCCCGGGTTTATGCTGTCACACCCGGAGAGGTGGATGATGAGGCGCCAGCGACCCATGATGCTGGAGTAATTATAGGTATGGAGTAATTTAATTTTAAGTTGGATTTAATTTTTGGTGTATTTGGTTTCTCTTTTGTTTTTTGGATTTCATGGGTTGTGTGTTTGGTTCAGGAAGAGTCCGTTTGTATGAGTTTTATGCTTGCACTTTGTTTGATTCCGGTGCGTCACAGTCGTTTGTATCTTCTACTTTTGCTCGGGTGTGTAATTTGGTCACGGAACCGTTGCCGAAGTCTATGGTAGTGGCTCTACCCAATGGTGAAATGGTGTGGTGTTCCAAGGTTGCTTTGGGATGCCCGTTAAATTTTGATGGAAGGTTCTTGGATGCTGATTTGGTGGTGTTTAAGTTGTTGGGTTTTGATATCATCCTCGGGATCGATTGGCTATATCGATATTCTGCGAGTATTAATTGCAGAAGTCGGATAATTAGCTTTCAGCTTCCAGATGGTGATTGTCTGGAATTTGCGGGGAGTACATTGAAAGAAAACCGGTAATTATATCGGCAATTCAAGCAAGAAGGGAGATTGCATGGGGAGCGGATGCATTCTTGGTTCAGATGGTGTCCACGCCGTCCGAGGAGAAGTCTTTGGAAGACATTCCAGTTGTGGAAGAATTTTCCGATGTGTTTGTGGATGACTTGCTCAGACTACCCCCTGTGCGGGAAATAGAATTTGTTATAGACTTGGAACCTGGAGCGGCTCCTGTGCATAAAGCTCCTTATCGCATGGCACCGGCTGAATTAAAAGAGTTGAAGACTCAGTTGTAAGAGCTGGTAGAGAAGGGATTTATTCAGCCTAGTACTTCACCGTGGGGTGCACCAGTTTTGTTTGTTAAAAAGAAAGATGGAACCCTCCGTATGTGCATAGATTATCGGGAATTGAATAAGGTGACCATAAAAAATAAATACCCTCTCCCGCGGATAGATGATTTATTTGATTAGTTTCAAGGAGCAGCCATGTTCTCTAAAATTGATCTGAGGTCGGGATACTACCAGATGAGGATCAGAGACAAGGATGTGCCTAAAACTGCCTTCAGGTCGAGGTATGGGCATTATGAATTTAAGGTGATGCCGTTTGGGTTAGCTAATGCCCCTGCTCCTTTCATGGATTTAATGAATCGAGTATTTCGACCTTATCTGGATTCCTTTGTGGTAGTATTCATCGATGATATTCTGATTTATTCCCGAGATGTTGAAGAGCACGTGTATCATCTTCGTCTGGTACTTGGGAAATTGAGAGAACACCAATTGTACGCCAAGCTCAGCAAGTGTGAATTCTGGTTGGAAGAAGTTAGATTTCTTGGGCATGTAATTTCCCGAGACGGAGTGGCTGTTGATCCTAGTAAGGTAGAAGCCATTTTATCAGGGCAGCGCCCGACTACAGTGCGCGAGATCCGGAGTTTCTTGGGACTCGCCGGATATTACCGAAGATTTGTGGAGGGTTTTGCTCGCCTATTCGGACCTCTCACAGCTTTGACTTAGAAGAATACAAAATTTGTTTGGTCAGATAACTGTGAGAGAAGCTTCCAAGAATTAAAGAACAGGTTGACGACGGCACCAGTGTTAGCACTCCCAGAACCGCATAAGCCATTCGTAGTCTTCAGTGATGCGTCTAAGTTTGGTTTGGGTTGTGTCCTTATGCAGGAAGGACGGGTTGTTGCCTATGCATCTCGTCAGCTAAAGGACCATGAGAAGAATTATCCGACGCACGATTTAGAATTGGCTGCGATTGTTTTTACTCTCAAGATCTGGCGGCACTTCTTGTATGGGGAAGCTTGCGTGGTATTTATTGATCACAAGAGTTTGAAGCATTTGTTTTTCTAGAAAAATCTGAACATGAGGTAGAGGCGATGGCTAGAGCTAATCAGTGACTATCAGTGTGAGATCAAGTACCATCCGGGGAAGGCTAATATAGTTGCTGATGCTTTGAGCCGAAAGTAGCACTTGGAAGATGAAGCCGAGCCGTCAGAATTGGATTCGTTGCTTTGTGGGATGAGAAGGCTCCTTATTGAGAGTTCGCAGCAAGAAGAGATTTTATCTTCAGTTCTTGATATTCGGGTAACTGATTTTGAAGAATTGAAGACTCTTCAAAGGAAGGATCCGAAGCTGCTGAATATCAGAAAAAGAGTCAGAAAATCTCGAGGGCCATTGCATTATAGCATGGATAAAGATGGGATACTTCGGTTCCGAGATTGCAGAGTGGTCCCCAAAGATTCAGAATTCAAGGAGCGGATTATGGCAGAAACTCATGCGGCCCCTTATTCAGTTAATCCCGGCAGTACAAAGATGTATCGGGACTTAAAGAAAAATTACTGGTGGAATGGAATGAAGAAGGATATTGCCTTATATGTTGAGAAATGCCACACATGCCGTCAAGTGAAGGCAGAGCATTAAAGACCTGCAGGTATGCTCCAACCCCTCCCTATTCCTGAGTGGAAATGGGATGACATCACGATGGACTTTGTAGTGGGTTTGCCGAGAACGCCTAGTGGGAAAAATTTTGTTTGGGTGATTGTTGACCAGTTAACGAAAAGTGCTCATTTCCTGCCTGTTAATAACACCGATTCCTTGGGTAAGTTGACCCGCCTGTATGTTAAGGAGATAGTGCGGCTGCACGGCATACCAAAGAGTATAGTGTCGGATCGAGACCCGAGGTTCATGTCGCAGTTCTGGAAGAGTTTGCAGGCAGCTTTGGGTACTAAGTTGAAGTTCAGTACTGCATATCACCCGCAGACAGACGGCCAATCAGAGCGCACGATTCAGACCCTTGAAGACATGTTGCGAGCATGTGTCATGGAATTTCAAGGGAGTTGGAAAAACCATTTGTCGCTTATTGAGTTTGCATATAATAATAGCTTCCATGCGACCATTCAGATGGCTCCCTATGAAGCTCTTTATGGGAGAAAGTGCAGGTCGCCCTTGTGTTGGGATGAAGTCGGGGAGAGCAGGATAATTGGACCCGAAATAATTCAAGAGATGCAAAGCCAAGTCCGGATCATCAGAGATAAAATGGCGGCAACTCAGAGTCGCCAGAAAAGCTACGTTGATACCAGGAGGAGAGAGTTATCTTTTGAAGTTGGTGATTAGGTTTATCTCAAAGTCTCTCCCATGAGAGGTGTTAAGCGTTTTGGTAAGAAGAGGAAGTTGGATCCGAGGTATGTCGGCCCTTTTCAGATTCTGGAGAAGGTAGGGTCCACCGCCTATAGAGTTGCTTTGCCAAGATATTTTGGGGATATTCACAATGTCTTCCACGTATCATCCCTGAAGAAGAGTTTTGGACAGCAAGAGCCACGCTTCGTCGACCCAGAGGGTATTCAGTTGCAACCGGATCTCACTTATGAAGTTGTTTTGTCGCAGATCATAGATTGGAAGGAGCAACAATTGAGGTCCAAGACGATACCTTTGGTTAAGGTGGCGTGAGGAGATCCGTTAGCTCAAGACTTCTCTTGGGAGCGAGTAGCGGACATGAGGGAGCAATACCCGTACTTGTTTGAATAATGAAGGTATGTATCTTAATCTTGGTCACAGCTGGTTTATGTGTTTTTATGTGGCTTGTTTTAAGTTGGTAGTTGATCTTGTAAATTTCGAGGACGAAATTTGTTTTTAAGGGGGGAGGATGTGATAACCCGCTTTCGCGTGTATTTTCGCTGAAGGGTTGTTTTTATTTTAATTAATATATTAGTTTATTTATTTTAATTTATTGCGTTTTAATATTGGTTTTTAATTTATTTGATGTTGTGTTTTATTTATTTTAGTCGTTTTGCGGTTTTTAATCTCTTTTTCGGCGGTGATGTTTTGTTTTCCCGGAGTGAGAATTGGACCTCATCTATTTCATACATCTCTTTTTTTTCCTTTTTTTCCTTTTTCCTTTTTCCTCTTTTCTTTTTCTTCTTTCTTTTTCTTTTCTTTCTTTTCTTTTTCTTCTTTTTTTTCTTTCCTCCCCGCGTCGACCCCGTCTCTCTCTCTCTCTCTCTCTCTCTCTCTCTCTCTCTCTCTCTCTCTCTCTCTCTCTCTCTCTCTCTCTCTCTCTCTCTCTCTCTCTCTCTCTCTCTCTCTCTCTCTCTCTCTCCTCTCCCACGCCGTAAACCACCTCACCCCTCGACCCACCGCCGTCTGGCACACCGCCCCCACTGGTCGAACCCCCTCCCTCCGGCGCAACCCCCCACCAAATCCCAGCCCCATCCGGCCAGCCGTTTGGCCGGAAAACGCCCTTAAAGCTCCCACGGTTTTTGTCTCGATCCGCCGCCGTCGCTCCACCTCCGGCTACCATTTCTTCACCACTTCATCACCGGTCCCTTGCCGTCCTAACCCACCCATTTCCAGCCTCCAATAGTCACCGGAACAGCTCCCACGAGCTAGTTTTCCATTTTGGGAAATCCGGCCATCAACCTTGATTTCCGCCACCACCCACGGCCAACCACCACTTCCAATAGCTTCATAATCATCCCTAGACCATTCCCTATCAATCTCAAGCCCTGGTTTGTCCCCGTTCAAAAGTGGATATTTTACAACCCACGGCCACAGTGAATTTTCACTGTTACGTTGCTTTCCTTTCGCCGTTTGCAACGCCGCAAGCTTTTTAAAAATACCATATAGCGCTGTAAGTATTTTTCAAACCCTATTTTCAGATTTAAAAATATATTGCTCATTCAATAATTTTATCTGCTGGTTGGTTGATTCCGGACTGAGTCCGAGGAGTTCGGGGGTCGGATGGATGGAGGACGGAGTTGCTTGTTTTATTGATTTATGTTGGTTGATTATTTTTGTGCATTGATATGGCATTTACATGGTGCATGCACGTGCGTTTTTATTTAATTAAGAAAAGCCTGTTTATTGGCGTAAGTGGACTTACGGGTGTGTGTGTATCACGACCTCGAGCCGGGATGGGGTATTATCTCGGTGGAGCTCCTCTGGTCACTCGGGAGCGGAATAAACTGAGTGATATCCCCTGGGTTGTCGCTGGGCGACAACGGGAGCGGGGGCTAGGGGATGCTTGGCTACGAACGCGCCGGGCGCAGAACCGGGCATCGCCCTATGCACCGACTCCGTGGCCCTTCGCTGGTGAGGGCTAGAGGATGCTTGGCTACGAACGCGCGGGGCGTGGAATTGGGCATCGCTCGTTAGGTGTCACATGCGTGGTGGTACTCTACGGTGTGGCACTGGAGCCAGGGTGTGCGGATGAGTCCTAGGGGAGGTCATGGTGCATACAGACAAAATGGATAATAGTTTGAGTTGAATAAAGGCCAAATGAGATTTTTGGTGTGTGTAGAAAAATATGTTTTTATGGGTTTGCGCATTGGCATCACTTCATGCATATTGTTTGAGTTCTATATGCTTTTATCTGGTGGTATTTGGATTTTACTTACCTGCGGTATCATTTTTGGTTCCGTAGATTTTGGTGCAGGATTCGAGGAGGAGGAGGAGGCTGAGCCCGAGGATGCGGCTCCGCCGGAGTTTTGAGTCGAAGTTATGCTTTATAGTTTGGTTTAAAACTATATTCGTGTTTTGTAATATTTTATTTATCTATGTTTTAAACAGCTTGTATTATATTAAGAAAATTCTGGTACTTAGTATATGACTTTCGTTATCTACTGCGTGTTCCTTCGTGCACATTTGTTACTTTCGCACACACTTGGCACTTGTCGATAGGGTGGTGATCTGGGTTGTCACCATCCGGACGTCTCGATTTCCCCGTGTCCGTACGTGGAGATTTGGGAGCGTCACAACTCTCATATGACATTGAAGTCCTATATAAAGATTAGTCTAAGATGTCAATATTATGTATAATCTTGTGAAGAAATCTTACATATTTATAAATAAGTTTAATAAATTTAAAATTTAATAATATAATTTTTATGTTATCAGTTATTAAATTATTGTTATATATATAAATTTTGATTTACTATTTAAATTATATAATAATTTAGATTTAACTCAAAAATAATTTTTAGACCCAATAACATATTAATACTTTTGAAGTGGTCAGGGATGGAGCGGATGTCATGTTTGCTCCCACCTCCTGATACTAGGATGGGGCCTGCCCTCGCCTCCTAGCGGCGGGGTGCGTGGATGGAAATATCACCTTCTGCATATGTGGGGGTGGGATGATTCCGATCTCGCATATGTCAGTATCACCCCTACGGAGAAAGATCCACTCCGCTCGGCACATGCCGGAATCACCCCGACATGTAATAAGGGCATGAAGCATGTTGGGAATTGGGTACGAGGTAAGTATACGGCCCACATGTGGTAATCACAAACTCATTAACAAAGCAAAACAACAGTACGTGTGGGCCCATGTACTTTTTAGCGCCTATAAAAATGGAAGATCGATCGGTTAGGTAGTACTGCTAGTCTGCTACATCATGGTCACTAATTTGGGTTTGAGAAAAGGCGCATGGACTGCAGAAGAAGATGGATGTCTGAGAAAGTGCATTGGCGAGCATGGAGAAGAGAGAGAAAGCCCAACTATTTAGTTTGCCTTTTTCTCTGGAATATGGCTAAGAAAAGTTGTTTCTTCTACATTCATCCTTAACCAGTAATCCTAGAAAATGGAGAAGTACTAATTTTGCAGGTTTAAATAGATGCCGAAAAAGCTGTAGGCAGAGGTGGTTGAACTATCTACGACCCAATATCAAGAGAGGGAACTTCTCAATAGATGAAGTGGACCTAATAATCAGGCTCCATGGTCTCTTAGGAAACAGGTAAGTGTCTCATACGTACGTAAGTATAACTCCAGCTGGTCAAAGATTGAAAACTGATCCAAATATAACTCAAAAAATGCATGCTTGTGTGATTGTGATTGTGGCCCACAGGAAGTTTAGGTCCTGGAATTTCCCCCAAGGGGAGCGGCTCCAGTCCCGCTCATGTTGCGTTATCTTCTTCTCGCTTTTAAAATGGATGATCATGATGATATCTTTGTTAGGAACGCTGAGAGGAATAAAATAGTAAATAAAATTAGAATCAATAACTCACGATACAAGATTTATATAGTTCTACAATGTGTCCATGTTCACATAGTTGTATATAATTTTATTTGGATGAAAATAAAAAATATTGTGCAACTACTGTACAAGAATTTAATACAATATATAATATGCCTTAATTAGCGGATGGATACAAGATTAAGAGTAAAAACGGGTAAAAAGAACTTTTCCCAGGGTTGAAGTTGGATAAAGAGTCCAAGTCTCGTTGAAAATCCACAAAAAATTGCAATAGGTCCTTGTTGGGTCGTGTCATCAAACCAAGTTGCCATAAACACAATCAAACTCCACCCAAAGAAGCTCAACAATTCTCCTACTTGAAAACTAATATAACCACAAGTATTAGCCACATGTCTCCAAAACTAAAATCTCCTTCCCTATGGTTCGTCACTCATGTCATCATATTAGAAGACAAATTGACATTGCGTATAATTTCAATTTGTCAAGTATAACATCCTTAGTCAACATATTTGAAAGAAGGTTATTATTTTCACAAACCTTCTCAAGTGTCAATTGTCCATCACCAAAAAGAGATGCGATCAAATGATATCTAATCTAGCTATGTTTATTACTGGAATGGAATGCTAAATTCTTAGTGAATAATTTAACACTCTGATTGTCATTATAAAGAGCATAATCCGCATTCTTCTTACCCAATTACTCTAAAAGATCAATATGTTTGGCAAGGAATTATATCGCTCTAGCTTGGATGTATCACCTCAAGCGTCCACTCCATGACCCAAATCTCATTGACAATCCCTTAAAAATGACAACGGATCCATATCAAATCGGATCATCAAACCGAATTGCCACAATTAGACTTCAAACATAGAGCCCAACAATATTGTCTACACGTGAATCCTGCAAAAGTGATTTTATACGTTGACGTGTCAGTCAATTTGATTTTGAGTTGAATTTTTTATTTAATCTTTTGTTGAGCAAAAAATGAAATTGTTATTATCAAGTTAGTACAACTTGCGTTTTGTAAGAGACTTATATAGACATAACAGTAATAACTAGCTAGCTAGGTGCCTTTCCCAGCCCCAAACATTTTTCTGTTATTTTCAAAAAAGTTTAAATTTTTTATTATGAAATATTTTACATATTTTTTAACATAAAGTATCAAGAAATCTAATTTCCAAAGGAAAAAAAAAATGATTCTGTGTATTGTATTCCCAAATGTAATTACAAGTCTGCTTTATATACAAAACTATCCTCCGCTCTCATTGATCAAATATATTAATAGTAAGCTAACTACCTTTCTATATATACACGTGTAAAAATAGAAAAAGCAAAAAAACATATACTGTAAAAACTTAATACTCCCTCTTAAGATGGACTATATATGTTTTCTAGTCCCCATCTTGCCAATGAGATGATTAAACTTATACAAACCGAGTACTTTAGTTAAGATGTCTGCTTTTTGGATATTGGATTTGACATGAAACAGTTTGATAATCCCAGCTTGTAGCTTTTCTCTCACAAGATGACAATCCAATTCAATATGTTTTGTTCGTTCATGATATACTTGTTTTGAAGATATGTGAATGACAGCTTGACTATCACAATACATTAGAGTAGCTTGAGGATGTATAATATCAAAATCTGCTAACAAATTCTTCAACCAAATTATTTCACAAATAGCTGCTGCCATTGCCCTATACTCTGATTCAGTAGAAGATCTGGAAATGATATGCTGCTTCTTTGATTTCCAATTGGCCAAACTATCACCCAAGAACATAGTGTAGCCAGTTACAGACTTTCTAGTGTTAGGGCATGCAGCCCAATCAGAATTTGTGTAGATCTTTAGTTGAAGGTCAGGTGAAGAAGCAGAGAAAAACAAACCTAATCCAATGGTGTTTTTAATATATTGGACTACTCTATGAGCTGCTGTCATGCTTAGCTTTCGTGGCTTGTGCATAAACTGACTTAACTTCTGGACAGAAAAAGCAATATATGGCCTTGTAATAGTCAAGTAGATCAATCTCCCAATTAGCCTTCTATACTGAGAGGGATCTTCTAACTCATCACCATCACTTGAGTTAAGAATCAAATTCTGTTCTATCGGAGAACTAGCTGGTTTACATCCAAGTAGACCACAATCTTCCATAATTTCTAAGGAATATTTCCTCTGACAAAGGTGGATTCCTTTAGAAGATCTAGAAGCCTCTAAATCTAAAAAATATTTCAAAGGACCTAAGTCTTTCGGCTTAAAATGAGCATTAAGACATGCTTTTAGAGAAGCCATAGCTATATCATCATTACTGGCTATTAAAATGTCATCAACATAGACTAAAAGTATGATAACTGATGTGCTTTCAATCTTGGAAAAAAGAGAATAATCTGATTTCGATTGAGTAAAACCAATGGACAACAAAGTAGAGGAAAATTTTGCAAACTACTATCTCGAGGCTTGTTTTAAGCCATACAATGATTTTTTAAATTTGCAGACCAAGTCAGTCTCCCCCTTACTGTCAAACCCAGATGGCAAAGACATATAAACCTCATCATGAAGGTCACCATTCAGGAAAGCATTATTCACATCCATCTGAATAGTGTTCCAATTTTTGACAATAGAAATAGACAAAAAAAGTCTAACTTATAAGTTTAGCTACTGGGCTGAAGGTTTCATATTAATCAAAACCTTCCAATTGAGTGTAGCCTTTGGCTATTAGTCAAGCCTTGCATTTTTCCACACTGCCATCTGATTTAAGCTTCAGTTTATACACCCATTTACAACCTATAGGGTGTTTTCCAGCAGGTAAATGAACTAAGTCCTACGTGTCATTTTCTTCGAGTGCTGAAATTTCTGATTACATTGTAATTCTCCACTCAGGGTAGGAAATGGCTTGAGAAAATGAGTTAGGTTCAATCAAGGTGGAAGTAGCAAGAACAAAGAGCTTATGGAAAGAAGATAATTTGTCATAAGTCAAATAGCTGCTGATGGGGTGATAGGTACTTTGAGGAGAAGACCCAACAACTTGTTGATCAGAAGAATGAGAAGATTGCAAAGCAACATGTTGACAATGATATGACTGAAGATAGCTGGGAGGATGCCTAGGCCTAGTTGATCTTCGAGAAGGATCAACTTGAGTAGGTGAGGAAGGAACTAGAGTAGGAGGTGAAGGAATCTGAGTACGAGATGAATTGACATGAGTAGGTGTGATGACAGTTTCAGAAGTAGGTTCTGAGACTGAAATTGGTTCAGAAATGAAATGAGGAATGGAAAGAGACCAGTTAGAAGAATTAAGCTCAGAAAATGAAGATAAAGAATATTGAGCAAGAAATGGTGTTGAGGAAGAAGTGTCAAAAGGAAAAACTTCTTCATGAAATACTATATCTCTAGAAATGTAGCAAATCTGAGTCTCTAGATTCAACAATTTATAACCCTTAACACCAAAGGGATATCCTAGAAAAATAGATTTTATAGCTCTTGGAGAAAATCTGGATCGATTGTGAGAGTGTGGAGCCAAAACACAAGCAACCAAACACTCTAAGATGTGAATAAGAAGGAACTTTATGATATAAGAGTTCAAAAGGACTTTTATTTGAAAGGGGAGGACTCAGAGTTCTATTCATGAGATATATAGCTGTAAGAACACTGTCTCCCCAATAATAGATAGGAAGTTTGGCATGGAAAATAAGTGACCTTGCCACATTGAGAATATGTTGATGTTTTCGCTCTACAACAAAATTTTGTTGTGGAGTGGCAACACAACTTAGTTGGTGAAGAACACCTTTAGAAGCAAAGAAATATTTCAAGGCAAATTCAGGTCCATTATCAGACCTAAGGACTTTAATTTTGGTAGAAAACTGAGTCTCTATCTAAATGAAGAAGGATTTCAAAAGAGGACCAGTTTCAGATTTTGACTTCATTAGGTATATCTTGGTGGCTCAAGAAAAGTCATCTACTATGGAAAGAAAATACCTAAATCCATCTTTAGTGGAAGTAGACAGTGGACCCCATATGTCACAATGCACTAAATCAAAAGATGCAGTACATTTATGATTGCTAATAGGAAAAGGCAAACATTTCTGTTTAGCAATAGGACAAGTTGTACATGAATCAAACTTAGAAGACAAACCAGGAATGTATTTATTCAAGAGTTGTAATCTAGAAAAAGATGGATGTCCTAACCTAAAATGCCACAAGGCTACATTAGATTGGACAGAAAAACAAGTAGAGAAAGAAAGATCATTGTGTGTAGCAGATAAATTGGAAGTAGTCAACTTGTACATGCCATCTTGCAATTCATCCATCCCAATCATATTTGAAGTTGCTAGGTCCTGCAAGAAGCATTTGTCAGCTTGAAGAATCAAACAACAATTTAAAAATTGTTTTAACTTGCTGACTGAAATGAGGTTGAAAGAAAAGGTAGGCTCACAAAGGACATTGGTTAATGTAAGGATAGGGCTTAGAATAATGTCACCAATGTGTGTAACGGTGGCATAAGTACCATTTGGCAGCTTCACAGAATTAGATACAGTAGTAGGTGGACTGGTGTAAAAACTTGGAGAATAAACCATGTGATCTGAAGCTCCACTATCAATTATCTAGGAAGATAAACCAGTAGACATAGCAGCAAGACAAAAGAGGTAGAGTTACTTGAGAAATTAGGAACCAAAGCCATATTGGCTGAAGGAGTAACAACAGTAGTAGTTGGTTTGAGCAAAGCCAGTAATTGTTGACATTGATTGACAGTGAAAGGCAAGGTGCTGGAGAAATTGTCAGCAATCATAGCAGACTGTTGGATTGAATTAACAGATGTAGATCCACTTTTGGACTTGTCTTTAAACTTATAGTTAGGGGGATAACCATGAAGTTTAAAGCATTTGTCTACAATATGTCCAGCAAGACCACAATGACTACAAAGAAGTCTACTACGTGCATTCCCTTTGAAATTCTTAAAAGAATTGTTAGATTTAGCAGCTAAAGCTACTGATTCAATAGAGACAAGAGAAGAATTACGATGACTAATAAGTCGTTGTGTCTCTTCTTGTACAACAAGAGAAAAAATCTTGTTAATGGAAGGCAAATGATCCATTATCAAAATTTGACCCCTCACATTTTCAAAAACAGTATAAGTCCCATTAGAAAAGTCATGACATAAGTCTGGTGATGATAGGCAGCAAAAATCTTTGAGGAATTGCACTTGCAGCCATGACAATGACAGATAGGTAATGGTTGATAATTCAAGAGTTCATCCCATAGTACCTTTAAATCTGTGAAATATGTGCTAACATCATTCTGTTCTTGACGAAGAGCAGAGATTGCAGTCTGTAATTCAAAAATCCGAGGTCCATCGCCTTGTGAAAAATGCTCCTTCAACTCCAGCCACATTGCACGAGAGGATTCAATGTAAATAACACTTTGAGCAATTTTCGAAGACAAAGAATTAAGGAGCCAAGACAGCACAATTGTGTCACATTTACTCCAAGAAGAAAACAGAGCAGCAGCTATGCCTGGAACAGGAAGAGATCCATCAATGAAGCCGAGCTTATTTCGCGCCTTTAAAGAAAGGAGCATTGAGTGAGACCAAGAATGGTAATTGTTGTTACTTAATTTCTCAGTTACCAAAAACACACCAGGATGATCAACAGTAATGAGGAACTAAGGACTATAGGGATCAGACTCAACATTCACAACGGAATTATTAGCAAGAGGAGAATCAGCCACAATCGAGAGAGGAAATTAGAAAAAAACCTAATTTCTCTCTAATACCATATCAAGAAATCTAATTTCCAGAGAAGAAAAAAAATGATTATGTGTATTGTATTCCCAAATGTAATTACAAGTCTGCTTTATATACAAAACTATCCTCAACTCTCACCGGTCAAATACATTAATAGTAAGCTAACCACCTTTCTATATATATACACGTGTAAAAATAGAAAAAGCAGAAAAACATATACTGTAAAAACTTAATATAAAGCTTATATTTCATAGACATTTTATTTTATTATATTTTTTGGTAATATATATATATATATATAACACTTCAAAAAATGTATAAATATATATCTATATGAAAGATAAACTTTTTCTTGTACTAGCAGTATGCCCAGTGATGAACGTTGGACTGAATAGTATTATCTATTAAATATTTCCATTCTTTAAGTGGGAAACTACAATCAAAGAAACCAGCTTTCGTCCAAAGGATGATGTAATTAGAAACATTTATCCAACAATGACGTCGTCGACGGTGAATACATGTCAAAGGTGGACAGCGCAGTTAATTAGATAACTTCCAAGGCAACGAAAGAACTACATGTACAATAAGTGAGCTTGAGTGAGCTTGATGAAGAGCCCAGATCTTTGGTGGAAAAACATGTTAGATGACTGTGAAATTAGTGATGTTCAAAGAACCACATGCACCATAACTAGTGAGCTTGATAAAGAGCAGAATCTTTGGGAGAAAAATGTTTTAAATGACTGTGGAGGTGATATCCAAATAGCCGCGTGGAGCATAAGTGGGTTTGATGATCAAGAGACGAATATTTGGGAGAAAAATCTTTTTAAATGAATGAGAAGGGGATATCCAAAGAGCCGCATGTAGTACCATAAGTGGGGTTGATGATCAAGAGCTGAATATTTGGGCGAACAAAACTTTACTGACCGAAGCACACTTTGTTGGGGCCACTTTTGACGGGGATGACTCGATTAGCACTGGGGCTGATTTCTCTTTCGATAATGGTCTGTGGGATTTTCCCAATACAAAATAATGGATGATCATGACCAAATGGTTGTGTGGTGTTCATACTCCAGCTATGTCGGTCATTCCCATTTATTTGCGATATTTATAATGTTCTGATGAATGTGATGTGTTGAGTCCAAGTACTGCGCTCTAGCCATTGCCTCGAGTGAAACAGCGCCGACCGTACGTGCTTAATTAATTCAAGTCTAGCTTCAACTTTAAAAAACGAGAAATAAATTCTCATGGAGGAACTAATATTCTTTCACCACCGAGTAAAATATATGACTTATACCCTACATTTTCAATTGACGTCAAAGAAAACTACAAACTCAATTCTAAATTTCTAATATCACATTTAGAATTTAAATTAATGTTAGTACCGTCATCACCAATTTTGGTAGGAAATACAAAGGGAAAAATGTTTATTTCCTAGCTACGGTCACTTAATAGCTAGAGTGCTTGTAATGGGCGGTGTTATTGTGATAGGGTACTAGACTAGTCGTGCTTCATCGCAGCTGTTTCATTGAAATCTAAAGGAAAGTGTGGCAGCTTATAGTCTACCTTTTTATAAAAAAATAAAATAAAAACTTAAGGATCTATGTAATGTATTTATACAATTAATTAATTGTGCTATAATTGGGTCCGCGCATGCAAAGCTGTGGCGTTCAATATCATCCGCACGTCCATCCCACAATAACAATCTACCTCCTAATCATTACGGCATTCACATTCCAACATCTCCTCACAGTGTTATTATTATTATTATTATTTTTTACAGTAAACGCTTTCTACAATATGTAAAATTCTATAATATGTACGACTCGAAAATAGAGGATTATATGAATGTAGACTTGAATAATTCTCATTACTTTCATTCAGATAAAACTGTACAAAAATTCTATTTATACACTGCATTTACCCTATTATATCACTTACTTAACCAACTTAACTGCTTATTTATATATGAAGCTCTCTGTTTGGCTTCTAGAAATTTTAACTCTAATTTCTCTATATGATTTTCTATATTCCAACATCCCCCTAAGATGAGAATGTATATTAATTAATCTCATCTTGTAAATAAAGTGATGAAAATTGAGAGAACCAAGAGGCTTAGTTAATATATCTACTATTTGAAATCTGGAAAGAATTTGAATGATCTTTATAAGACCTTCATGTAGTTTTTCTTGAACTAAATGGCAGTCCAATTGGATATGGTTTGTCCTCTCGTGGTGTACTGGATTGATGCAATCTTAGAAGCAGGTTCGCTGTTTGTATATAGCAGTGCAGCTTGAGTATGCTCAATGTTTAAATCAGACAGTAGGTATTTTAACCATTGAAGTTCACAAGTAGTTGATGCCAATGCTCAATAATCAGATTCCGCAGAGGACCTACTAATTGTGGGTTGCTTTTTTTTATTTCCAAGAGATGAGAGAATCTCCTAATTTTGCAAAGCCAGTGATACTTTTTCTTGTATCAATGTAGCCGCACCAATCACTGTTTGATTAAGCCTTTAGATGTAATGTAGATTTAGCAAATAAGAAAATTCCTTGAGTTGGTGTTTCCTTGATGTATATGAGGACTCTCTTAACTGCCTTGATATGGAAGGTCAAGGATTAGCCATAAATTTACTCAATGCCTATACTGAATAAGCAAAAATAGGCCTAGTAATTGTTAGATACAATAATCGACCCACTAGTCTTCTATAAGATGCTGGATCAGGTAAAGGATCTGATGAGTCATTTGTAGTCGACTTTAAGGTCGATTCCATAGGAAAAGCAGCTGGTTTACATCCAGAAAAGTCATTATCTTGTAGAATATCGAGGGCATACTTTCTTTGACATAAAGTAATGCCTTTAGCTGACCTAGCTACCTCAATCCCCAAAAAATACTTCAATTCACCCAAGTCTTTTATTGTAAAAGATTTATGCATAAAATCCTTTACAGCAAATATAAGCTCTAAGTTGTTGGAAGCAATAATAACATTATCAACATATATCAATAGAGCAGTGAAACTATTTTCAGTTTTCTTGATAAAAAGAGATGAATTTGACTTTCCTTGAGTGAAACCAAATTGAAGTAATGAAGTGGACAGTTTTGAAAACCACTGTCTTGAAGCTTGTTTGAGGCCATATAAACTCTTTTTGAATTTGCATACTATAGGTTCATTAGGTGTAAAGAAATCAAGTGGTAGCTGCATATATACTTATTCATTTAAGTCTCCATGCAAAAAAATATTATTTACATCAAGTTGATGTAAATACCAATTGTTTGATGCGGCTATAGCTAGTAAAGTTCTCATTGTTGTCATTTTAGCAACAAGTGAAAAAGTGTCAAAAAAATCAAGTCCCTCTTGTTGAGTGTAGCCCTTTGCTACCAATCTTACTTTATATCTATCCAATGTGCCATTAGCCTTAAAGTTTATGCGATAGATCCATTTGCAACCTATTACTGTTTTGTTATGAGGAAAATTGCAAATTCCCAAGTTTTATTAATTTCAAGGGCTTTAATCTCATATGCCATAGCTTGTTGCCATTGAGGTTGTGAGATGGCTTGTATAAAAGTTCTAGATTCAAATATAGATGAGACAACATGAATAAAGGCTTGTGATTATGGGAAAGTTTAGAATAAAAAATGAAAGGCAGAATTGAGTAAGGTTTACTTGAAGAAGGATAGTCAGGAGGTCCATGAGCTGTTGAAATTCTTTTAGTCAAAGTACCACAATAATAGTTCTACAAATATTGAGGAGAATGTCAAATTTTTTTCAGTTCTTCTTAGATTTGTAGGTAATGGATTTGTAATATTTGAAGATGGTAATGAAGCAGAATTTTCTGTAGAAGTTGAAGTAGAATTTTCTGTAAAAGTTGAAGGAAATTTTTTTGTAGTAAGGTAGTCATATGTTTAAGGAAAATTAGAAAAGATAAATAGTATATAAATAGAATTAGGGATAGATGGAAAAATGGATTAATGAAATATGACATTTCTGGATATGAAGGTTTTGAGGGTAAGTATCTCAAGTACTTTGTTTCTTTTGACATTTGGTAGATAACCAAGAAAGATGCATTTGGAAGCTTTAGGTGAAAACTTACCTTGATTATTTTTAAGTCTGCTTGCAAAACACAAACATCCAAATACTTTGAGGTATTTGTAACTTGGTTGTTTGTTGAATAAGAGATAGTATGGTGATTGATTATTTAAGATTGAAGGAGTACAATTAATAAGATGGGTAGTTGTTAGAACACAATATGTCCAATAGGATAAAGGTAAATTGCTTTAAAATAAAAGGACTCTAGCAATATTTAGTAGGTGTTGATACTTTCTTTCAACCTTGCCATTCTATTGTGGAGATTTAACACACGATAATTGATATATTATTTCATGCTCTTGATAGAAAAGAGGCATGTAAAACTCCTTACCATTATCTGTTCGAAGAGTTTGAATATTTGTGTTGAATTGAGTTTGAACATATTTGATGAAACTGGTGAGTATAGATCTTGTATCAGATTTTGTTTTCATGAGATATAGCCAAGTAAAACGAGTATGATCATCTATGATTGCAAGAAAATAGCTATATACAGAATAAGAAACTATAGAAAAGGGACCCCAAATGTCAATATGAACTAATTGAAAATTTTTATTTAATTGACTGTTTGATACAAGATAAGGAAGCTTCTTTTGTCTAGCTAGTGGGCATATTTCACATACATGATTTGGAGAAGCTTTTACAAAAGGGATCAAGATTACTAATTATCTGTAATCTTATAGATGGAACATGTCCTAATCTAAGATGTCATATGTGAGGATTGCTATTACATGATTGAACTAAGGCACTAGAAGAAGAACCAATATATCAAACATTGCATATTTATTTGAAGCAAAAAAGATAAGTGGTATAAACCATATTTGACTTCAGCAAGCTTAATCATCGTTCATTTACTCAAGTCCTGCAAAATGCATTTGGATTGAATAAAGAACAATCCAATAGAATTATCTTTAGTCAATCTTGAAGCAGAAATCAGATTGATATTCAAAGAATGAACAAACAATGCATTTTGTAGGGTTATGTTAGAAGAAAATGTGACATTTCCAGAGAAAACAATAGGAATACATTGTCCGTTTGGTAGATAGAGTTTAGAAGGGTTGTTGAGTACGCTTATGGAATCAAAAAGATGGGGAGAACAGATCATATGATCTATTGCTCCTGTGTCAAGAATCCAAGTGTATGAGTTCTTTGAAGAAGAAACAATATGACAAGAAGAAGATATACCTGAAGTGGAGGCAACATTAGCTGTGGAATCAGTATTAAGATTTGAGTTGGATAGGCTATTTTCTCGGGTAAGCAGATTTTTTATTTGCTCGAGAAAATACCATATTGGAAATACTTGAATTTTGTTCCAATAGGATGCATTGTTTGCAATGGGTTTTGCATATGATAGATTTCCATATTGTACATTGAGAGATCTTTTCCCTTCAGGACCTTTCCATCCAATAGGGTATCCAATGAGTTGAAAACATTTGTCTACAAGATAGCCAGATCAGCCACAATGAGAACAGACCAAATATGTTTTTCCTTTCTACTTCGTGTATCTAGCACTAGTAGATGATTGTCTTTGTGGTTGAGCAGCAACCATGACTTGAGAATCCAGGGAAATTCCAACACTGTTAGAGATATTTGACTTTCTTCTTATAGTAGCAAAGAAAATACTTTGTTCATTGATGGTAGAGGGGATTGAAGGAGTAATGGAATCCTGATAGCTGAGTATGAATCATGCAATCCAACCAAGAATTTGATTACAAAATTAGACTGTTGTCAATCTGTAAGATTCCTACTAAGATCTCCACATTTATAACTTGGAATAGGTCTACAGCTGATATATTCATCCCATAAGGCTTTAAACTCATTGAAATACTCAGTAATAGTTGTAGAACTTTGAAACATAGAACTGAGGGATTTTTTTCGGAACATCACTTCTAAGATATATTGTCTTAAGTTCCTCCCAAATATCCAAAGCAGTTGTAAAATCAAGTTTGGAGATTGAGTTCATTAACCATGGTAACACCATATTGTTGGCTCTTACCCAAGCAATTCGAAACTTAGGATTAGCATCAATTCTAGGTTGAAGTAAAGTTCTATCAATGAAGGAGATTTTATTCTTGACAGTGAGTGCAATTGAAATAAATCGACTACTTGCAATATAATTCTCACCTGTAAAGATTTCAGTTACAAGAAGTGCTCCTGTATTGTTAGAAGGATGAAGATAGTACTGGCTTGAGGAATCATCACAAGGATTCACCATAGAAGAGTTTTCATAAAGTGTTTCAGAGGATGCCATAGAAGCAAGAAAAGAAAAAAAACATAAGAACGGAATCAAAAAGGAAAGAATTCAGCAGAAGACTTCTCTTTACTCCAGAGATTTCAACTCTTATTTCTCTATATGATTTTCTATATTCCAACAACAATTTCGAAGGTGCCTTTAATTAACACTAAAAAGGAAACAGCCATGCATATGAACATTCATATCCAAGCAAACCTACCTTAGCTAGCTAGGACGTTCCATTCCTATTTTCGCTGCTTTCACAACTTCACTGATCAAGCAGCTATCTAGAATAGTGTCGGAAAACGGGAAAATATTACAAGTCCAAACTAAACTACGTTAATCTAGCATATCTCTAATATATGCTAAATATTTTTAGAATATTTTTCATGATGAATACATATAACCTCCCTTTGCTTCAGAGACGATCGATCTAAGCACGTTTCATCATTTTCTTGAATTCCTCGAAGTTCACGTGGGCATCGCCGTCGGTATCGACGGCCCTGATCATCTTGCAACAGTCTACCATCGTGCACTTCTCACCAAGACGCTTCAGCACCGAGTGGAGCTCGCTGGCTGAGATTAGCCCATCCTTGTCGAGGTCGTACAATTCGAACGCGTCGCGGAGCTCCCTGGTGGAGTCCTGTGTGGAGCCCGACGACGATCCGCCGAAGTGGAACTCCACAAACTCGTCGAGGTCGATGAAACCGTCGCCGTCCTTGTCGACCTCGGACATTATGCGCTTGACCTCGTCGACGGACGAGGTTCTCGACCCGAGAGCATGGATAATGTCTTTGAGCTCATCGCACGATATCTTACCGTCACCGTTCTTGTCGAACTTGTTGAAGATGTTCTTGACCTCGTCCATGGAATGCGTACAGGCTACAGAGTGGAAGACCTGCTCGAGTTTCTCGACGCCAATACAAAGAACAGAGGCACGGAGACGGAGAAAGAGAAATATTCATAGCATCCGATCGGTGGGCTTATTTATACTGGTGATTCATTATCCTATACTATATATTTTATATATTAAAATATTATTTTTTATTTTTTTATTTTTTATTTTATTTTATTTTTATTAAATTAATTAAATTATTCTATTTATTATTTGCATACTATATATTTATTATAAAAAAAATAAAAAAAATATGATATGTGATACATATTTATTATAAATAAATAAAAAAAATAAAATATTTATATTATAAATAAAATAAAATAAATATGATATGTGATACATATTTATTATAAATAAATTAAAAAAAATAAAATAAATATTATGTATAAAGTATGAGAATGATAAAAAAATTTTTCTATTTATATATGCATTAAGATATGTACTTGAATGCAAAGGTCCACGCGGTTGGGTGTACGCGTTTGGAGGCATTGAGTGTCAAGATCACCAAAAGATATTTTACTTCCACATGATGTGCCAAGGCACTGATAAGTGTGATTGGTCAATCGTTGGAAAGTAATAACATTTTGACACGTCCGGATTTAAACCAATAAAAGTAAATAATATTTACAATCTTGATTATTTAAATATTTTGTAATTTTTTTTAAAAATAAATTAATACAAAATTTATATAAAAAAATTAACATTTTAATTATATATCTCTTTTTTTTTAAATAATTATACAATATTTATATATTTTATAATTTATATAAAATTACTCTAAAAGTAAATTATCGAGTGTTGGCAACGGGGATGGATACTAGCGTGTGGGCATTATACTTGGAAACGCGTGCTCTGGTTTTGGGAAGGCAGGTAGCCAACTTGTGGCTTAAAACAAAGGAAGCAATAGATTGAGAAAAGGACTCGACTCTCGAGGAATTAATTGCGAAACGCGTGATTCGTATTATATATTATATGGAAAAAGATTAGTGTTATAGAGACTTGCTTTATTTATATTATTATTTATAAGATTTATTTTTTTAATTTTTTAAGTATATTTAATATTTTCCTATTATATATTTTGCTATGACAACTTGGAGTCTATTTGAGTTGGGAACTTGGGACAGTTAAATGTAGCTGGAAAGCAGTTGAACCACAACGTCCTATGATATTTCTCAATTTGCCCAATTTTTAAAACATAAGATTAATGCATACGCCTATATATATATATATCAAAATTATTGTCGATTAATGCATACTCCTATATATATCAAAACTATTGTCACCTTCACTTGTTTAGATATGTGTGTTAGACGTCTCTCTCTCTCTCTCTCTCTCTCTCTCTCTCTCTCTCTCTCTCTCTCTCATTGTGTGTATATACATATATAAGCCAAGCGGATGAAATTGAAGAAGCAATGAGTTTTTAGCAAACTTCTTATTTTATAGTCGATCGCAGCTATATATTGAGCAAGCATGGTTAGGTTTCGGTACTACTCTTGACGCATAGAGATTTTTATTTCAATCGGTTATATATATGGATAGAGATTCTCTTTAAAACAATCAATGCAGTTAAATAATTTATTCGTAGAGATTGTTGAATTGATCATTGTTTGAATATTTGTTATCCAAGCATTGCAAGAAGATTATCTCTCTCTTGTTAAAATGGATTTGTTAATGTGTGTGAGAGAGAAAGAGAGAGAGTAATATGCGGATTAACATCTAAGTATGTAGCTTAGTGTCAAAGTCCTGTTGCCTATGACATAACTTTTAGTCTCCAAAATGAAAGTATGGAGTTTAAAACCCTCATCTTTCATATATATTAAAAAAAAACATGTAGCTTTGTTTTGCAAACCCATGCACAAGAAATTTCACATGAGAGATGTCATATGAAAGTGACTGATCATCGTGAAGGAGCAAAACAGTTGAGGGGTTAAAAATTATCTATGAATACTAATGTACTAAGAGCATCCTTAATGGATTATCTAAATGTTAAAATAAAGTCTCATTTAGCTATTAGAGTTGAAAAGTTGCTTGCAATGGTTTATGCAAACTCAAATTTATTGGCTTTGAGCTGTAGTATATGCAAAAGTAAAACGAAATTCGCTTATTACTATTTAAGGAGCAAATTTTTATTTTATTATTTCATATTACTTGTTGCCCAGATGACTAACACAAGAGGGGGGGTGAATTGAGTTGTATTAAAAAAAATAACAATTATAAATCAAATATATAATATAAAATATAAACAAAATATGAAATAACAATAAATATAAAGAGTAAGGGTAAGAGAGAAGCAAACTCAGTATGTTAACGAGGTTCGGCCCCACTGCCTACGTCCTCGCCTCAAGCTACCCCTTGAGGATTCCCAAATTCACTATTCAACCTCCTTCAGGTGGAGATAGAAACCTATTACACCTTTGAACAACACCGCTACAAAGGATCCGTGTAGAACACCCTCTACACTTGCAATCACTTTACACGTGGTGATTCAACTATTCCCTGTGTAGAATACTTTCTACACACACAAGGGTTATACACACCATTTTTCTGATACAAAAGCTGATAGTGGGTAGGTTATCAGAAAACACTCCTCAACGAGTGAAATAAGAACAATACAGCGCAAGCTATATCTCTCAAAATGAACAAGGATTAAGGCTCAATGTTTAGAGAAGAGAGAATGAAAGCTTTGAATGAATGTTGTATGCTCTTGGTGTTGTGAATGTGAAGCTCTCAAATGATCTATTTATAGGCATATGAGACTTTATATTCAAATTTAAAAAGATTCACATGTCAAAGACAACATCATTCATTTTTTCAAAAAATTCAAATAAAAGGTTCTTCTTTTTCAATTGTCAAAGACAACATCATTCACTTTTTCAAAGAATTCAAATAAAAGGTTCTTCTTTCTCAATTGTCAAAGACAACATCATTCACTTTTTCAAAAAAATCAAACCTAATCTTTTACTTTTGGCATATGACAAAATGAGCACACTTTCATTTTCAAAAAATTCAAACCTAATCTTTTACTTTTTGTATAAGTCTAAAAAAGCATCAATCACTTTTGAAAATATTCAAATAAAACATGCACATGTGAAAGATGACAATCAATCATCTTTAATATTTTCAAAGTTCAACCCTTTAATCAAGGCATGCACATGCAAAAGATGACAATCAATCATCTTTCAAAATTTTCAAATTTAATTTTCAAAAATATTCATGCACATGTGGAAAATGTATTTTAATGCTTTATGATAAAATATTAATTTTGAGCATTAATCCTAATTTTGAATTTTGAAGAGATTTACAACATTACTCTATAATTTTAATGTGAACTTGTTCCCTTCTTGCTCATGCTTGTTTCCTTGATGTGCTTGACTCCATTGTGTAGACAACTTGAGCTTGAGACTTCTTTATTCTTTGAATTCATTTGTTATCATCAAAATCCATGTGTAGATTTATAATCACATGAAACTTGAAATCTTGAGTTCAACAATCTCCCCCTTTTTGATGATGACAAATATTTGATAGAACTTGAAACCTATATTAATACTTAAGCTCCCCCTGAAAATATGCGTTAGTTTTTCAAGCAAAAGTATAAATATAATTCCAAGCATATATAACAAGTTTAGCAATTTAAACAATGTTAATGTTCTAGTCTAACACTTCTCCCCCTTTTGGCATCATTAAAAAGGATCCGCAACAAGAAAATAGACTGAAGAAAACGATGCGTTTAATAGTCACTGTAGATAGTTGAAAAATGGAGCCGTCCGTGACCCGACAAGTGCTGCAAAGCCTCGAGGCCTAACTCTATGAATTTAATACGGCTGAAGATTTAAACAATCGCCTGATGTTGTTGACAAACGGGATTGAAGGCTCCGAGTTTCTATAAAAAAATGATCATTTTCATCTATCGGATGCCAAAAAAATAATCACTTCTTGATCTGAGTTCTGTTTTTCCACAACGATAGAATGGCTGAGCAATTCTCTTCCACTAATGTTCCAGACTTGAATCAGGAACCCTTGACGCATCAATCATCAATCTTCTCTCCTGAGGCCGTCAATACCATGATAGGAGCAGTGAACCGTTTTTCTAGTAAGGCTGATTCTGAGATTATTGCAGAATCAAGAATGCTCAGTAATCAATATGCTGCCTCTGTTACGATCATGTCTCGAAGGTTAATGGCGAGGGTGAGTGAGATTGATCATCTTAACATGCAAATATCTGAGTTACGACAGAAGCTTGCTAATAAGGATAGTGAGAATAAAAGGCTAAAGCAAGAAAACCAAGAGTTGAAAAAATTTGCAGATTGGTATGCTCATGATCTGCAACCACGAATAGAAGAGCTGGAACGAGAAAGGGTTCAGATACAAGGTCAACATCGGCAGATAACAGCAGAGGTTCATCGTTTACTAGAAAAATAGGGACAATCTACTGTTAATCTCGCTGGCTTAGTAAGAAAACTTTTGACAATGTGTGTCCAGCATATCTTGTATTTCTTTTGACTAAATAAGATTTGAAGAGAAAATAGTTTGTCTTATTCTTTATGCTATCTCTATAAAATCAGTCCTGAAGTTCATCTAATCCGCATCAAGTTTTCATCTCATCTCTATAACTCATCTGCATTCCTTCAGCATTCTCGTTTTAAGCCTTCTATTCTTTTCTCAATGGCTCATTCTTCTAACATTTCTCTAGATCCATCCATGAGGCATTCTGCATCTCAACCTCCTGTTCTTTCTGCAGCTACCATTGGTGCCATGTTGCAGCAAGAAAATAATAATCTGACTAATAAGTCAGATTCTGATGCTATTTATGACTTGGTGAGTCTTGGGACTCGCTACTCTTCCTCTATTGTGGCTTTTTCTCAGCGGCTACAAGCCAAAAATCACGAAGTTGAAAAGCTCAAAGAACAAATTGTTGTACTTCAACAAATTGTTCAAGAGTCTCACACAAGGGAAGGAATCATTCGGCAGAAGAATAAACAGTTGAAATCTTTATTAGATTTTTCATTCCACTTGCCGGTTCCCATGAATAAGAATGACATGATATTGTATGAAGAGAATGAGCGTCTCAAACATGAGGCTAAGAATCTCAAATTTATGTAAAAGTATTTAAAAAAATCTATCTCTATTTTTATTGACTCTGGTCTATCTTTTAAGAGATATTCATAACATGCATCATACCTATTTCTCTTCTGATCATACATAATCTATCTTCTGGTAAAGGTTTTGTGAAAATATCTGCTAACTGATCGTGTGTGTTTGTGAACTCTAACATTATATCACCTTTTTGCACATGATCTCGAAGAAAATGATACCTTATTTCAATATGCTTAGTTCTAGAATGTTGTATTGGGTTCTTTGAAAGATTTATAGCACTTGTATTATCACATTTGATTGGAATGTGATTATACATGAGTTTAAAATCTTCAAGTTGTTGCTTCATGTAGAGAACTTGAGCACAACAACTACCCGCAGCAACATATTCTGCCTCAGCAGTAGATAGTGCAACAGAATTTTGTTTTTTACTAAACCAGGAAACTAATGCATGACCTAAGAAATGGCATGCTCCACTAGTGCTTTTTCGATCTATTTTACAGCCAGCATAATCTGCATCTGTGTAGCTGATTAGATCGAAAGATGTGTGCTTAGGGTACCATAACCCTAGGTTAATTGTACCACTAAGATATCTAAGAATGCGCTTAACTGCAATTAAATGTGATTCTTTTGGAGATGATTGAAAACGTGCACATAAGCACACACTAAACATAATATCTGGTCTACTGGCTGTTAAATATAATAAGCTACCAATCATACCTCGATATATCTTCGAGTCAACTGGCTTACCGGATTCATCTTTATCAAGTTTAGTTGATGGGCTCATTGGTGTTCCAATTTCCTTAGCATTTTCCATCCCAAACTTCTTCAGTAATTCCTTAATATATTTTGATTGATTGATGAATGTCCCACTTTTTGCTTGCTTAATTTGCAATCCGAGAAAGAATGTAAGTTCACCCATCATGCTCATCTCAAATTCTTCCTGCATAGTCTTAGCAAAAACTTGACACATATTTTCATTAGTAGCACCGAATATTATATCATCAACATAAATCTGAATCAAAAGAATATCATCATTTTCATATTTAATGAAAAGAGTTGTGTCGATTTTTCCTCTTGAAAAACCTTTTTCAATCAAGAAACCACTGAGTCTCTCGTACCAAGCTCTAGGAGCTTGTTTAAGTCCATATAGTGCTTTTGTGAGTTTGAAAACATGATTTGGGGAAATATGATTTTCAAAACCTGGAGGTTGCTCAACATATACCTCTTCATTTATAAAACCATTTAAGAAAGCACTTTTAACATCCATTTGAAAAAGTTTGAAATCTTTATAACAAGCATATGCAAGTAGCATTCGAATAGCTTCTAATCTTGCGACAGGTGCATATGTCTCATCATAATCGATTCCTTCTTCTTGATTAAAACCTTGGGCTACAAGTCGAGCCTTATTTCTAGTAATGACTCCAGACTCATCTTTCTTGTTTCTAAAAACCCATTTTGTTCCAATAATAGTATAATTTTTGGGTCTAGGAACAAGTGTCCAAACATCATTTCTTTCAAATTGATTCAACTCTTCTTGCATAGCTAGAATCCAAGATTCATCAAGAAGTGCGTCATCAATATTTTTGGGTTCAATTTGAGATAGAAAAGCAGTATGATTACAAATATTTCTAAGAGATGATCGAGTACTTACACCTTGTGAAGGTTCTCCCAAAATTTGTTCCACTGGATGATCTTTCACAAATTTCCACTGTTTGGTTGCATCTTGTATTAAATTTTGATGATCTTTCCTGATGGCTCCATGTTGAACTTCCTCTATTGCTTTCTCTTTGTTGAGATTGAGACTTTCTGTGTTATTTATACCTTCTGTTTCTTCATCAATAGATTTCTTGGAGAGTGGAGAATTAGATTCATCAAATACTACATGCATAGATTCTTGTACAGTTAAAGTCTTTTTGTTGAATACTCTATAAGCTTTACTATTAGTAGAATACCCGAGAAAAATACCTTCATCAGATTTTGCATCAAACTTGCCTAAATTATCTCTGTCATTCAAAATAAAACATTTGCATCCAAATACATGAAAGTAACCAATGTTGGGCTTTTTCTCATTCCAAAGCTCATAGGGGGTTTTATCTAATTTAGACCTTAACATAACTCTATTTATAACATAACATGCAGTACTTACCGCTTCGGCCCAAAAATAACTAGGCAAGTTGTTCTCATTGAGCATTGTTCTTGCCATCTCTTGAAGAGATCTATTTTTCCTCTCTACTACCCCATTTTGTTGAGGAGTTCGAGGAGCAGAAAAATTATGAATAAAACCGTTTTCATCACAAAATGTTTCAATATTTTTATTAACAAATTCTTTTCCCCTATCACTTCGGATACTTGAAATAGTATAGCCCTTTTCATTTTGAATTCTCTTGCATAACTTGGTAAAGGCATTATGTGCCTCATCTTTATGAGCAAGAAAGATGACCCAAGTATATCTAGAGAAATCATCAACAATAACAAATGCATAATATTTTCCTCCTAGACTTGCAACTCTATTTGGTCCAAAAAGATCCATGTGTATCAGTTGCAATGGTCTAGTAGTGGAAATATGTTTCTTAGTTTTAAAAGAAGTTTTTGTTTGTTTACCAAATTGACATGCATCACAAATTTTGTCTTTAAGAAAATATGTTTTTGGTAAACCTCTCACAAGATCATTTTTTGAAAGTTTGGAAATAAGTTCCATGTTGGCATGACCTAATCTTCTATGCCATAACCAACTAGTTTCATTTTGAGCTGACAAGCAAATAGCATCTTGTGAGGTAATTTCTTCAAAATCAATTGTATAAACATTATTGTTTCTAAAAGCAATAAAACAAATATTACAATCATGATCATTCAAAATAATGCATTTATCCATTTTAAAAGTAACTGTAAATCCTTTATCACATAATTGACTTATGCTCAAAAGATTATGTTTTAAACCTTCAACAAGTAGAACATCTTCAATTATGAGAGAAGATTCATTACCAATTTTACCTATTCCCACGATCTTCCCTTTCGAGTTGTCTCCAAATGTCACGTGTCCTTCTTCTTTAGATCTAAGATCAAAGAACTTAGTCTTGTCTCCCGTCATGTGTCTTAAACATCCACTATCTAAAAACCACTTATTTTTGCTTGTGGATGACTTCATGCGTACCTATAAAAACAATTAAAATGATTTTTCTTGGTACCCAAATTCTTTGGGTCCTTTATTTATTAGTATTAGAAGAAACAAGATTTTTAGGTACCCATATGGCCCTAATAGTCATTGTATGATTTCTTCTAATAGGACAAGTATGATAATTATGACCATTTCTATTACAAAAATTACAAATAGCATGTGACATATATGAAAAACTTGAATGATTATAATAATATCCTTTTTTGACAAAATTATTTTTATGAAAAGAATTTTGAATATTAGTCTTTGAGGTAGAATGATTATCAAAGAAATTTTTATAAGGTTTGTATTTTTGTTTTGGCATATATCCCAAACCTGCCTTGTCAAAAACACATCTTTGACTACCAAGAAGTTTTTCAAAATTTCTTTTTCCATTCGTAAAGTTTTCAACAATATTTTCTAAATCGGTTTTCTTCTTATTCAATTCAAGATTTTCATCTTTCAAAATGATACTTTCTTTTCTTAAAATTTCAATTTCGTTTGTTAAAGAAGAATTTTTCTTTTTCAAAGCAGTATACTTGATACCCAATTTTTCAAATTCCTCATAAATCTCTTCTAAAACATTTTGCAATTCTTCATATGAAGGATTTTCAATATTATCAAGATTTGTTACCTCAATGTCATCTTTAGCCATAAGACAAAGATTTGCTGATTCTTCATTGCTTGCTTCACTATCTGAGCTACTTGAATCATCATCCCATGTAGCTTTCATTGCTTTCTTGCCCTTGTTTCGATCTTTCTTTAGCAGAGGACAATCTGGCTTGATATGACCAGGTTTATTGCATTTATAACAAATTAAAGTGTCGTTTTTACCTGAATCTTTCTTGGAAAACTTTTTGAAAGATTTCCTCGGAGGAGTTCTATTTTTCTTCAAGAACCTCTGAATTCTTCTTGTTATCATCGCAACTTCTTCATCTTTATCGTCATTTTCCTCATCTTCATCACTTTCACTTTCATGAGGAACAGCTTTAAGTGCTAAGCTCTTCTTTGGCTTTCCTTCTTCTTCTCCTCTTTTCAATGTGTACTCATGGGTGATAAGTGACCCGATGAGTTCATTGACTTCGAGCTTCTTGAGGTCTCTAGCTTCAAGAATCGCTGTAACTTTTGATTCCCAACGTTTTGGTAAAGAGTTGAGAATTTTTCTTACTATCTCCACCTTGGAATAAACTTTGCCAAGAGCTGTCAAGCTGTTTATGATGTTAGTAAAACGAGTGTGCATACTAGAAATAGATTCATCATCATTCATCTTAAACATTTCATATTCATGAGTAAGAATATAAATTTTTGATTCCTTGACTTGCGAAGTTCCTTCATAAGTTACTTCCAAGTTATCCCAAATTTCCTTTGCCGTAGCGCAATTCATTATTCTATTAAACTCATTTCCATTAAGAGCATTATATAATAAATTCATAGCAGTTAAATTTAAAGTATAAAGTCTATCGTCTTCACGATCAAACTCTTCTTCTTCCTTTTTGACCTTTACTCCACCAACCACTTTTGTTGGAATATAAGGTCCATTTACAATACATTTCCATATTTCTCTACCTTGAGCTTGAAGAAATATTCTCATTCTAACTTTCCAGAATGAGTAATTATCTCCACAAAAGAGTGGAGGCCGACTACTAGATTGACCTTCACCAAATGAAGCTGCAATGTTAGCCATAAGATCTTAACTCAAAAGATAGTTAATCTTATAATAGAGCTCTTAGCTCTGATACCAATTGTTGCCCAGATGACTAACACAAGAGGGGGGGTGAATTGAGTTGTATTAAAAAAAATAACAATTATAAATCAAATATATAATATAAAATATAAACAAAATATGAAATAACAATAAATATAAAGAGTAAGGGTAAGAGAGAAGCAAACTCAGTATGTTAACGAGGTTCGGCCCCACTGCCTACGTCCTCGCCTCAAGCTACCCCTTGAGGATTCCCAAATTCACTATTCAACCTCCTTCAGGTGGAGATAGAAACCTATTACACCTTTGAACAACACCGCTACAAAGGATCCGTGTAGAACACCCTCTACACTTGCAATCACCTTACACGTGGTGATTCAACTATTCCCTGTGTAGAATACTTTCTACACACACAAGGGTTATACACACCATTTTTCTGATACAAAAGCTGATAGTGGGTAGGTTATCAGAAAACACTCCTCAACGAGTGAAATAAGAACAATACAGCGTAAGCTATATCTCTCAAAATGAACAAGGATTAAGGCTCAATGTTTAGAGAAGAGAGAATGACACTACAAGAAATCGGGGTTATTCCGGCGATTTAATAATCGCCGCAAAATATTTCGTTGGCAAAAGTATGTTTTTCCGGCGAGTTAAAAATCCCCGCGAAATTCATGATCTAATAATACCATTTACTAGCCGGGGCTTATAATAACTATTGCAACGATTATAAAATCGCTGCTATATTGCAATATACTTTTGCCTGCGCCAAAACTACGTCACTTTACCTCTATCTTTGGGCGCGAAGTATTATTTTTCATCCTCGTCCCGCGTCCCCCCCCCCCCTGCAACCACCAAAACCCACCCCCCGATTCCCTACGGCCTGCTCCTTCGTTCTCCACAGCCGAGTAAAACATACTGTCCTTCTCCAAAAGACCACCGACGCCATATGCTTACCTATTTCAGCCGAAGGAAATCTCCAGCGATTTAGCCACACCACCACCACGCCATTTTCTTCCCACGGAGGTTGAACCAGAGTCCATACGGCTGAAAGCTTCAGGTTCCATTCTTCGTCTCTCTCTCTCTCTCTCTCTCTCTCTCTCTCTCTCTCTCTCTCTCTCTCTCTCTGTCTCACACACTATCTCTCTCTCTCTCACTCGTGAAAACCCTCTGATTTTGTAATCCTAGGGCATTCAGTTGTTTCCCCTTCTCTATCTCCACCGAAGATTGAATGGGAAAGTTGGTGCTGCACGGCTTGTGAAGTGCTTGGAGTTCTGAGTTTCCGACCACTGGTAAGCACCTTCTCCTTCTCTGCTTCTCACCACACACCCACGTTCACTTCAAGTTATAATTTTTTAGCCCCATCCTTTTCGTTCGGTATTTAACAACTGATTTTTTGCTTCCTAATTGAACTATAGTTTTAAAATTTGGACTTGAATGTAAAATGGAAACAATATTCCATTCTGAAACCCCCAATTGCAGTTCAATAATGATGCAAATGGTAGCCGACCTGCCAAGATAGATATAACTGGCTTTAGTGATTTTAAATTAAATGCTGCTGGGCTGTTCTCTGGTATTTAGTTTATCTGATTTTATCACTATGGAAAATTAATTATTGAACTGTTTCTTAGTTTTTGGCCTATGCAGCGAGTTGCTTAGGGTTTTTATTTGAAATCTGTGCTTCTCCAGTTTCTGTATATAAGAGTCCCTGACATTTCTTGCTTCTCATCTGTTCCTTTGTATGGTTTATACTTTATTTGTTGCATGGATGATTTGTGTTTTATTGGTTTGTTTCTGTTATAGTACCCTGTGGGGCTGGTTTGATGTTGGTGGTTTGTGGTGATCATTTTCCCTAGCCTTCAGACAGTTTTTAATTTGTATTGTGTTAAGTATTCTTTTTTTTACTTAAATAGGTATGTGATTTTAATTTTGACAAGTATAAAAGAGATAGTATAAGAGAACTCCTCTACATGATTTCTGATGGGACTATTCCATACAAATCAGGGTTATCTCTTCCCTCAACACCTTAAACTTGTGGGCGAGTTATCTTTTAAGGGATATCAACATTTGTAATGTTTTTCTTTAGTTCTGTTTCTGCTTTAGATTGTACTTAGGTTTATTCTCTTGTATACTACCCGTGTACTTGGGCTATGCCTATTTACTATGAATAAAATCCATAATATCTATCAAAAAACATAAAAAACCTATATGTTAGTTAGCTGGAAAATGTTCAACAGAGTTTTTTCCAGCTAGACATTTTTGGATGCCATATGAGTTTTGGAAAACGGATGACAAATTTAGCCTTTTGATTGCTCTATGTTCATGATCACTAATATGATGTAGAAGAGTCTTTGAATCATTATTTTAGAACTTAGATCAGCAAAAGAGTACTCACTTTTGCATCATGCATTTAGAAGCCACAGTTTGTGTTTTTATCAAATAGGCGAATATGGCATAGCATTTTTTGTGTTATTTTGTTAAGAGTAGGTTACACATTTATTACTTGCAGATATCGCTTGCTTTAAGTACTCTATCACAGTTTGTAATACTGTAAATAGTTACAGTATCAACATCAAACTAGTTTTTAGTAAAAAACTACCGGGCTAAAGTAAATCTCTTTGCTAACTTTTAGTGCACATGTATTAAAATATGTATTAAATAAAGTATTAAAAAAAGTTAATTTTTATTCTCTAGAAATACTTATTATAAACTAAAGTAAGTATACAAAACTGACAACTCCATTTTTGGATCAAGATGTATGGGGGTTCTTCCTTTAACTTGAGATATTGAACATGCATATGATTGTTAAATCTATTCTTCCCAAACATTTTATACCCACACCAAAATTTGGCAGATCATACATCAAAGCTATTTAAATTGACCAACTTTATGAATAAGTTTAGAGAAAAAAGATGTGATGCATATCGCTAACATCAATACACCTGTAATAAAGGAACTTCCTCGATGGGCAGTTCCGCTCCAAGGTCTCCACGAGCAACCATTGCCTGCAAAAAAATAAAGAAAACTAGTTCTGTTGCCATAGGAAGGATGATATGTCTTTGAAGGTCACAAAAAGATTCTTTCAGATCCTTAATATGTTTCCTCATATCAAAAAAAAAAAAACTAGAAGATTTGTCCAAAAGATTGCTAATTAGTTAACAGTGAGTACAAGCATGTTATTTTTATGGTTCCCTTTTTTTTTTTTTTTTTTTTCTGGGTGGGGGGGCGGTGTGGTGACCATAAATTCTGTCCTGATTTCTTTTGTACTTATATAATCATCTGTTTTTAATTCTTTGAGAATATTAAGCAGGCAATGAACTTAATGTAAAACTTCCCACAGCAGTTTTTTCTGAGATTAGGGATCACCTGTCAGCACACTTCTTAACTTTTAACAACTGCGAAACACCTGCAGTATTATATGTTTTACTACTAATATTGTTTTAATAATTGGTTGCTTAGGCCCTGTCTCTTTCTTGGAAATAATTGTGTGTTTTAATTTGCATTTGGTTTGAATTTGCAGCAGATTGCCATTGTGCAGCAATAGCAATTAAAACATCACGCACATCCTGCCGCGACTGTTGTTGCTAAATAGGTAACTATGATTTTGTATTTTTGGCCTACTTTCTGGCTTGATTTGCTGTGAGTGGCAGAAAAGTACAAGAACTTAGATCCATGAAATCCTAGATGCATAAACCAGTGGACTTGGTATGGACTTTTTGGTTTTAAAGACTACCATGTATAAAGCGAATAATCCAAAATTTCAATACTATTTTTGTCATCCGTTTGTCTTCCATGTTTAAAACAGTATTTTGATGAATACATATAGAGCTAAAACATTAACGACCAATTCTATGTTTACACTTATATATATGGCCTGTTTAAAACAGCTTGTTTTTCTCCTATGAATTCTTTGTACAATGTGGGATCTGATTATTTATATGTTGATTATAATATCACATATTAGTTATATATATGTTATAACTAGTGTGTGTTTTATATAGAATTATTCAAATTTACTTTTAGTGTGATTAAAAGAATAGAACATCATATCCTAGTATTTTAGATTGTTTAAAGTTAATTTATCTTTTTACTCGTTTTGGGATCTCAGATAACAAAATTGAGTCTTTTGTTATAAAAATTTAATTGAATGGAAATATAGATTTTATTTTATTTATTTTTATTAATAAACAAAAGACTCAATATACTTTTGTTTATTTATATGAAATAGATTAGTTAAACTGAATTAGAAAAATAAATAAATTGATGATTTAAGGATCGATGGCCACCGACCCTATTAGAGAAACCCAACAAATCTAGATTTTAAGGAAGGTCACCCTTAATTGATAGTCATGTCCCTTTTTGTACAGGCCTCTGGATCTCTCTCTGCCATTACTTCAAATCTTTGGGTTTTGCCTCTACCATTAGGCTCTAGCCTTCCTTTAGTGCTGATAAGAGAGGCAGGCCAAGGGCCACATGAGCAGTTTGACATTTGTGTTTGTGGTTGAGTTATTGACCATGCTAACTCAATAAGAAATTAAAGGGTTGACCAGATTTGGGTTTTTTTTTTTTTTTTTTTTTTAAAACGTCAACTATAATTTTTGCATATAATTATAAAAATGTTATAATTCTAAATAAATAAATTTACAAATTGCTATAAATTTGTAACTCGTGAAAATAATTTGTGACATTTTACATATATTAATATGATTATAAATTTATTTTTATAATCATTTTGGTTCTAATAATAATCCACTTTAAATTAATTTTAGATGAAATTAATTAAAGGGTTGTCAACTTGATCATTCATTAATTAATTTCCATTAAAAACAAAAGGAAAGTTGCAGCATTAGTAGCAGTAATTACTTAAGACCTTGAGTGAACTGATGTGAATAGATATAGGAAATTGGGGAGAGATAAATGTAACCATGATCGATGGGGGTACTGGAGGGCCTGAGGCAGGCAGCTGGCCCTGCTGTACGTACTTAAAATCGTGTCTACACAGACAATGACTGCCCCTTTGCTTTGCTTGCTTGCTTGCTTGCTTTATTTGATGTGATCAGAGTCCAAAGTCTGGGCACAAAGCATTAAAAATAGTGCAGAAGTAAAAACCAGCAAGTAAAAAGAACATTTACTTCTATAATGCAGCAGTGTATAGATATATTTATATAGACCGGCCTCCCTAAGTACTTAAAGCTTAGGGATTTTGTCCTTGTCTATGCAAGGTACATGATCATCAGCTAGACAGCTACATCCATCTTTTATAGCAGAAAGCTATTGTTATTGTGGGTGATGTTCTCTAGGAGGCTGGAAGAAGGCCCATCCTCATGAGTCATGCAACAACGAACCAATGAATACTAGAAATCATTGGATTGATATACCAGTTATCCCCCGAAAATGCCTAGACTTCAAGTTAAACATTTATACTCCATTCATGAGGTCCACGCTATGTTCGTTTAGGGATCCAATTGGTAACTAAATTTAATCACTCAATCAAGATTGTGATACCATGTGATCAGAGGCTTCTCTTATAATCTTGATGTCTAATGTACAACTCAAATTTCCTCACTCATTCCACTAACTCAACTGTGGAATGAGTGATACTTGTAACATACACACCTTTCTCATATGAGCAAGGCTTTCAACAGATACACATGCTAGACATATGTGTATGAATTCTACATTTCTTCATGTTCAAATTTCATGTACTATACCCGTCATGCAATTGCATGATGTTCCCAAAGGTCATATATTTTGCATAAATTTTTCCATGTTTGTCAAACGTGACTTCATCAACTACCTGGTAATCATGGGCTCTGTTTGTCTAACTCTATTCCTCACCCACTTTTTTTAGATGGACAAAAGTTGGATGAATGAGCCCGATAGACTATTATCACCTGCATACGCCGAAGGGGTTAAAAATTTCCTGACACAAGCCCAAATTCATGCAAGTGGACGGGATCGCATTCGGTGTCCTTGCCGTACATGCCTTAACAATCTGTGGCTTCCTATACTTGAGGTGGAAACCCATTTGTTCATGAAAGGGATCAATCCAAATTACACACAATGGATATTTCATGGGGAGGAGGATACCACACAATACGTCAGTGACGACGATATCTCGAATGAGGATATACCCGAAGATGATTACATTGATGACATGCAGCAGATGTTGGATGACATGCGTGCAGGCACCTTTGTTGATGTGCCACAAGAGAACACTGGATCATCAAATAGGCCACCAATTCCTGAAGATTCACCTGCAACGTCTTTTGACAAGCTACTGGAGGATGCCCGACGTCCTCTTTTCGACGGGTGTACAACATTTACAAAGTTGTCTTTCATTGTGAAGTTATTACACATCAAATCAATCGGTGGATGGTCAATTAAATCATTTGACATGCTCCTTGCTCTATTGCGGTCTTCCTTTCCTGATGCGCTCTTACCACAATCATATGAGGAGTCAAAGTCTTTGGAGCGCGGGTTGGGTTTCAATTACCATAAAATCCATGCGTGCCCCAACGACTGCATCTTATTCTGGAAGGAATATGCCACGCTTAATGAATGCCCCATATGTAAGGCTTCGAGGTGGATGCCAAATACACACGGATCACGCGTCATACCTCAAAAAGTGTTGCGCCATTTTCCGTTGAAACCGAGATTGCAGCGTCTTTTTATGTCTGCGAAGATAGCAGGTGATATGAGATGGCATAAAGAGCATCGGGCAATAGAAGATAGTAGTATGAGACATCCGGCTGACTCTGAGTCTTGGAAGAAATTTGATGAACATCATAGTTGGTTCGCTGCGGATCCTCGTAATGTTAGGCTCGGACTAGCAAGTGACGGCTTCACTCCCTTCAACAACTTGGCTAAACCTCATAGCATTTGGCCTGTGATCCTTGTCCCGTATAACTTGCCGCCATGGTCATGCATGAAAGACCAATTCTTTATAACATCTCTGATTATTCCAGGGCCAAGGTCACCAGGGAATGAGATCGATGTTTACTTGCAACCGTTGCTGGATGAGTTGCTTGAACTCTGGGAATATGGGGTACCCACATATGATGCCTCAAGTAAGGAGACGTTTACGCTGCATGCTGCATTGTTGTGGACAATCAATGACTTTCTTGCATACGGGAATCTCTCTGGCTGGTCAACAAAGGGAAAATTAGCTTGTCCGTCTTGTAATGCTGACACGGACTCCAATTAGTTGAAATATGGCCGAAAACATTGTTATATGGGACACCGACGTTTCTTACAGCCAGATCACATGTGGAGAAGGAGGAAAGGGTTGTTCAACGGTAAAGAAGATCATCGCATGCCACCAAGGGATTTGGGAGGATACGATATTCTAACTCAATTGCAGATGATTGGGGATGTGACGTTTGGCAAATCTGTTAGGAAGAGAAAACGTACTGCCGAAGAGCTGAATTGGACAAAGTGCAGCATATTCTACACGTTACCTTACTGGTCAACACTTCGACTTCGGCATAATTTAGATGTTATGCATATTGAGAAGAATATTGCCGAGAACGTCTTATTCACTTTAATGAACAGTTCAGGAAAAACTAAGGATAATATCAATTCAAGGCGTGACCTGGAGTTATTGGGCTATAGAAAAGAATTACATTTGAGGCGTGAAGGTTATCATGTAACAATGCCGCATGCACTGTACACATTACATGGAGATGAAAGGAAGAAGTTATGTGAGTGGCTACGCGATATCAAATTTCCAGACGGGTTCTCTTCCAATATCTCGAACTGTGTTTCTACACGTGATAGCAAAATCACTGGGTTGAAAAGCCACGACTGTCATGTTTTCCTTCAAAGACTACTCCCAATTGCTGCAGGGGGGTTTTTAAGAAGTGACATTGCCTTGACTTTGACTGAACTTAGCACTTTCTTCAAAGAGTTGTGCGCTCGCACACTGGATGTGAATCGCCTATCCCAGCTCCAAACTGATATAGTCACCATTTTATGCAAACTGGAGATGATATTCCCTCCCTCCTTTTTCGATGTCATGGTCCATCTAGCTGTCCATTTGCCCCATGAGGCTATACTTGGAGGTCCAGTACAATATAGGTGGATGTACCCATTTGAGAGATATCTAGGCAAATTCAAGCGGTATGTTAAGAATAAGGCCCGACCAGAAGGTTCAATAGCCGAGGCCTACATTCATACTGAATGCCTGACATTTTGCTCCATATACCTCCAAGATGTTGAGACGCGCTTCAATCGAGCTGACCGCAACATTGATGCTGATGAAGAGGAAACTATAGATGGATTCCGAGTTTTTAACCAGAAAGTTCGTCCTTTGGGTATAGCTTCCAATGTGCAATTAGAAGATAAACTCTTTAAGGCAGCCATATGGTATGTGCTCAACAATTGTCCGGAGATTGGACCCTATATACAGTAAGCATCAATCTCTTTTAGATCAAAATCTACTTCCATCTCAAACTTAACAAGTTTTTATATATGCATGCCCATAACGCTTGTTGAACTGTGTTGCGATTATGTGCTCCAAATTCAGGGAACACTACGAGAAATGTAGGGTGCAACACCCAAACAGCATCGTGAGCACGCATCAAACCGAGTTTGCAACTTGGTTCAAGCACTGTGTAAGTTCTCCTCCATACTTATCTATGTTGACATCATAAATTTATTTGACATGTTTTGGAATTATGAAAATAATAAAAACTTGTAAATCTTCAACAATATTGCTATAGATCCAGGAACATCGTACCAAGAACCCGCTTGATGTGTCAGCTGATCTGTATGCGTTGGCTTGCGGGCCTGACCGTTGGGTTGCATCATATGATGCATGCATAATAAATGGAAAGCGGTTTCATACGAAGGGTCGTGAACTTCGCCGGCGTACACAAAATTCTGGGGTTTTGGTAACTGGGGACGAGGCCACAAATAATGCAGACTTTTATGGTTGTCTTAAAAATATCATAGAGTTACGCTACATGGAGTGGCGTCGGGTGTACCTATTTGAATGTGATTGGTTTGACGTTGGTGATCGAAAACGAGGGGTTCGGGTGGACGACCATATGATTAGTGTCAACTTGAGCAGGACTTGGTATAAGGATGAACCGTTCGTGTTGGCAAGTCAGGCTGATCAATGTTTCTACATAAGAGATTTAAGGGTGAAAGGGAATTGGGGTGTTGTGCAGAACTATACAAATAGGAATGTATACAACATTCCGTCCATGTTGAGGAGTAACGCAGATATTAATGATGGCGAATCAAGTACCCATGAGGCCGATCAAGAAAATGAGTCATCATATTATTATGAACCAGTGCAGTGTGATAACTCTGATCCAGTGTCAACTCCACTGGATCGGCTTGATATACCACCTAGCCATATTGATGCACGGGAAGTCATGCATGTGGATGGTCAATGCATAGATTCATCAGACTTTATTAATGATGACATGATGAATTCTGGCTCTGAAGATGCGTGTAGTGAGGGGGAATATTCAGATGAGGAGGACCTATCCACAGACGATGATGTTGGGTCAGATTAAAAAAATATGCCAGGAACTTCTTTGCATTAAGGTTGGTACCACAGATTGTGACATTAAGTATTCAATATTGTTTGTGATTACCAATGTTTTTTTTTTCCACATTAAGTATACTTTTTGATTTCTTTGACTGAACTAATATGTAGAATATCACTCCCTTGTTTTTATATTCTTATTTGCTGTAGTATTGTTTGACTTACAGTTTGTATTTCTATGAGTGATGCTTATTCAGGTGAGGGGAAAACAATAATACGTCACATTAAGGGAAAACCACTGCACAGACAAGTTTTGGTCGGAATTGCTTTCTCCTACTAGACCAATTTATCAAGAAGGCCCATCTTCAAGCTGGCGGCATGAGGAGCGCTATTAATTATCAAGGTATATAATTTATACTAATCTCTTCATGGCCTTTGTAATTATATGTGTATCATAGTGCAAGGGTTAGTCTACTAACATACTGTTGAAATTGGTAGATAATTGATCTTATTTCGAACCACTCTCGTATTACTTTCAGATTTTTGGTGTTTATGGACCTAACGTTTGTTAAAATTATTTTGTAATAATACACACGCAGGTGACCGAGCCGGACCCAGTTCTAGAGGCGGAGGGAGGCTGCGAGGTATTCGGGCTAGGCGCCATGTACCGTACTCGGCTCGCCACAACCGACCAAGGGGAGTGAAAATTGCCTCATATCACAGCCCGGAGGAGTGTAATCCTGGCTCGTCGGATGACTCCACACAGCCCCCAAGTCCCCCACCATCTACCAACCCAATCCCCACACCAGCGCCTACTCGGGAAGCCTCACCAGTGCGCGAACAATCACCTCCTAGAGAAGACGCGAGATTGGAGGACGCCAGTATACCACAAACTGGTATATTGACTTTTTCGATATATATTGAATGCATTGACAAAATATGTGTTTGTTATAATTATGTTTCTTTGACATTACATATACTAAGCTAGTGAGTTTTTCAATACAGTTGCGGACGCCCCCACAGAACCTGAAGTAACGCAGCAACAAAGAAAACGATTTCGTGGGCCCGCTAGATGCATCGAGTTTGAGAAGGTGAGGAAGTACGGGAAAATACTTTTAAAGATAAATGATGGTGAGACTGCCCCGTGTTGTGAGCATGCTTCTATGTTCACGACACGAGTATCCTGGATTGTTAAACAATACTGTGACATGAGCTATGCGCGCTGGACTGATGTCCCAGAAGCCATGAAAGAGGAGCTCATTGATCGTGTTCGGGTAAGTGATATCAATTCGATATCATATGATGAGTTTGAAGTGGTTTATATGTCTCATAATGGTAATATTAATACTAGTTTGCTCTGAATTGTAGTCTGACTTCGTGCTCGACTGGGAACGGGAAAACCACCGATTGACGGTGACAAAGGCACTTCGTAAGCGCTTCAACTCCTTCCATCACGATTTGCACAAGATTTACCAATCATTTGAAAGCCATGAAGAGGCGTTAGCTAGTGGGACAAGCTTGGTGGACCCTCTTGTATGGGTCAAGTTGTGTGGAAGGTGGGGCAGTGATGCATTTAAGGTATATATTAACCAACTCAAATTTCTGTAATAAATCCTTAAATTAGTATGTCTAAAGAGGCAAATATAGTGGCTGTTCAACATAGCTAACCAAAAAACGTGTGCATTGCAGAAAATTTCATCTCAAAACCGGGAGAACAGGAAGAAGCAGGCAATTAATCACACATCAGGACGTAAATCATTCGTCCGAATCCTTGAGCAAAAGGTATGAGAATGCCTCCCAACTGACCATGTTCATTTTAATAATCTTGATCGCATTCCAAACACGTATTTTCTATAAAAACGTTCCTCTACATGTGAATCCATTTTCCTTTGCATTTTTGTGATATAATTACCACAAAGTTGGGTAGTGGTTGAATAACACGATGTGCTATTTGTAATTCCATGCACATAAGTTAAACAATAAACTTATGTTTCTACCTCGAAAAACTTCTTATACGTGTTGCTCATCTTCTGTAGCGCGCTGAGAATGGAAATTTGGTTGACTTCTATAAAGAGACGCGCTGGTCGAAGAAGAAGAACAAGTTTGTGACAGATGCTACAGAAGAAACATACGTGAGTAGATTACATACAGTCCATCTCCCTACAATATACTATTTTTGACAATAATAAATGAGTAATTTTTTAGGAAGAACTTATGTTAATAATCGTTGTTCTGTGCATGTGCAGAAGGAGATGACAGGTAGGTTGGATGGCCTAGAACCAGAGCAACGTAATGATGAGGCAGCAGAGACTGTCTTCAGGGAGGTCCTTGGCCATCGACCTGGATATGCGCGAGGACTCGGGGAGATGGTCATTCCCGAGTCAAGTAGACAACGTGACCAACTTAAGATGCAATGCTACCTGTCTGAGATTGAAAGACACAAGAAAGACTCTGAACAACATAAGAAAGATGCTGAAGCGTATAAGAGTCAGCTGGATGAAATGAGATCAGAGATGCGGGCTCTTAGGGCGCATCAGATGCAGACTGATAGATTGCTTCAGGAGTTCTTTAAGGATCATCCTTCATTCACTGAGTCGTATCGACAGACTCAGTGTAACGATTCCCCCGACCCATAAGGGGGGTGACATGCTCCTTGGTTTTTTGTACTGGATTGGGTGGTTTTTTGTTAGACAATATCACAACTGGGCAATACATATATATATATATATATAGATATATATATATCTATATAAATATATCCATCTCAATATATATAGATATTACTATATCTATATAAATATAACCTGAAAGGATTTGACAGTTTGAGTTATGGAGGTATGATTTCTGTCCTCAGCATTTTTAACACCTAATTTTTGCTTGGGCTTGTTTGGGGGGTTTCAACTTTTAAGGTTTGAAGTGGTGGTGTTTTATTGCTACATTTGGCAGGGGAAATTGGAACAAATTAGATCTGTTTTTACGAGGCTGACACCTTGCATCATATGGTTCCAACAAAATGATGAAAAAAAGGGAGTAAGACTTTTGTAAAAGCTTGAAAGTGTGACGTAAGCTGTTGGAAAACGTGCATGGTAAGTGGGTTTGGTTGTATGTTTCTTCATGTAAATGGGGGAAAACGAAAAGTTACTTTTTCTAAGTTCGTTGTGCTTGTTACCATAAAGTTTATATTTAATTTGGAGTTGTTCATTGATCTCTACCTGTTTTGTAATGAGACCCAGTTCTATTCACGTAGAGGTTGAGATGAGAAGCAAGGAGGACGCGTACAATCTTCCATTTCAGACTTAATCAAAACTGAACAGAGTTTGGAGGAGAGAGTTCCAAATGAATCAGATAAGCTGGAATGGTATTTCTGTATTTACATTTTTAGCTCCCAGCTGATACTATTATGTTTCTAGATCTCATTTATTGTCTTCAAGTATATCATACAGTTATATATAAATGTAAGTTATATTACATATTATCTTAAATAACAGAACTAGTAGCTTCCATAGGGTTTTGGTCAAAAGGAGGATGTTTCATTTGCAACAACAAGGCATTGCAAGATGAAAGAGCATTGAAATTCAAAACAACGGTAAAGAAGGGAAGTATGCATTGATATGTCTTGAGGTTGCCAGTGGAAACCCATACTCTCTGTTAATGATATTCAACAGAGATCAACCATTTCTGCATTAGACATGTTTTAGGTTTTTTCCCCTCTATTATTTTACAAATATCTTGCTTCTTTCTCCATCTTAGGACTGAAGAAACCCAACAAGTGCTGTAGGTTTATTTAAAGTAAAATAAACCTATTCCACGGCAGTTAGAGATTTACTAACACCATCGCTAAGATGGTACTCATTAAAGTCACTTGTCAACTTAATCCCATCTCCTTCGGACATATTAACATATTAACAGAAACCAGACCTGAAAATTAGTTATGAGCGCCCTATATTTTAGATACTAGACTAACTTGTTGATTTGGTTTGAATTACCATGCATTATCAATTGGGGAATAGAGTGAAGGTAAGATCCATAACCAATTCTAATGTCGCTTTTATTGTTATTTATCATTGTATGTTTTACTACTAAAACATGTTTATGGATCTGAATGGCTTCATTCAAAATAGGGGCAAGAGGTTGCCTTGGAACAACCTTTTTAAATTTGTGGCTGCAAAAAACGTGTAACTAAATTTAAGTAGAGTTAATGCTTATCTAGAATATGAGAATGTGGCAGAGTATTTAAGGAAGCCCCGTGGAATCAGATTTATAATCATAGCAGGTTATACACTTTTCCTTAGCTTTCAAGCGTGTGCTGTAGGTTGTATCGTGCCAAGTGTTTAGTTCTTTCAGATAATGTTGGTTGGATGAGTCTCATGTATCAACTATTTAGGCAATGAATACTTCCTTTGTTGGTGTTTTACAGTTTTAAAGGCTTTGAGCACCAATTCCTGAATGATGAAGCTCTTCGACATGTCCCAAATAATGATGGTAAGCTTCATTAACACTGATTGCATACAAGAAGTGATTAAGTTCTGTTACAGTACCCTCACTGCAGTAGTATAACTTAAGTTTTGGTTGTGGTGCACCTGTCATAATGGAAGGGGACAAAAAGCTGGTCATGCCAATATCTCAACTTAATTGCTGAGTGCTGATTTTGCTGCTGACTTAACATATTGGTATGTGAGTCATCTTGCGGTATGTTTTTCCCCCCCAGCCAGCAGTTAGTATAACTGCTGCATGCATATTGGGAATCGACCCATCAAGGGTTGGCAGATACTCTAGGTTAGATATAAGGCCTGAACTTTGCCCACAGTTTTGCTTAAATACATCGTTCAGATTTCCAAACTGATTGGTCATTTAACTCACTCAATTAATTCATCATGTATGGAATAATTTACGGAAATGGTTTGCCTAAGCAGGACACAATCAGGGTTATTTTGACAACCATCGATACACACCTTGCTCATGCCATTCTTTTCAGATTCTGCATGGGGAGTGAGTTAACAAATTGAATCAACATTTTGCTTATTTAAATTGAGTCTTGTTTCATCAGATTTTTGGCCGAGTAGTATAAATTGAGTCTTGTTTCATCATTTTTTGGCCGAGCTTGTATAAATTGAGTCCCCAGGACGTAGTTGTAGCTAAAATTCTCATGCTTCTTCGAGCATATTGCACATGCACCATAGATCAATCCATCCATGGCTGCTTGAATATTAAGCAACTCGTGGTACGGCTGCGCCCATTTTGTACCTGGCGCATGCAAATAGGTGAATTGATGGGAATAACAAGTTTTGGAAAAAATAGTTGGCTAAGGTACATGATTTAAGGATTTTTGCTTTTTCCTTAATGTGATCCAAAACAAAAACTAGAGAAACTTGTAGTGTACATGCAATTACGACATTACAGCCGAGTAAATATATATATTAGCATACAATAGAAACCCCCATATCAATTAGTAATTGCATGCTGCAGCGAGCTATCGGAAAGAACAACTTAATAATAGGGTTTTTCTTGGTCATCCAAATGCTAGGATCAGTTTCTTATTTGGCCAGCGATTCTTCCTCAAACCGCTTATTATAGGATGAGATGAAGGGCACTCTATGGCTTCTGACTTTTTTGCCACTTTCTGTCCAAGTCTTGAATCGCCCGACAGTAAGATTTATATGACCAAATGTTAGTAAGTTATTAGTCTCACCATTAACAACAAATAAATCTCATCTCTGCAAGACTTAATACACTTTCAACAGCATGCCATAATTAGTTAGTTTACCTTGTGCCTCTATGATTAATACTAAATCCACTGCATTTATATTTTCTTAAACTATCTCAATTTCTGATGGGCCTGTTGTCAATTTCTGAACCCTTGTGGATATCTCATGTTATTTTCAGGTGATATGGCCAACCACCTTTATGGGCTGACCGTTGTGGGAGCGGCGTTATCTTGGTGTTCACCACCTTTCTTTGTAAAAGTCATCTTGTGAAAATTGGATGTTTTAATTGGTTGAAAAGTCCTGAACTAATATGAGATGTTTTACTGGTAGTTGTTGGTTTTAGTGAGAGTAGAGTCATCTAGAAATAACTTATACTAGTGATATTTATCTTTTGAGTAATTAGTAGCTCAGTTTGTAATTGATATGATTCGTATAATGCACCACCCAATGTAAAAAGATATTATATGATTGTTGGTCAATTCATTTGATGCATATGAGTAAATTTTGAATTGAATAGAAATGGTTAGCTCAATTTTTGTTTAAGTATGGAAAATTAAATGATCATGTCTATCAGGTGCTATTCGATGAATGGAGAAAGTATAAATGAGACCTAGTAACCCATTAAGAATATTGGGTTACTAGGTTATATAAAATTCGATTTTCAGGTTTCTCCAGCGATTTTTTAATCGCCGTCAATAATTTCAAAAAACCATTTAATACGATAGATTCCCATTAGAAAATCCTATTGCAGCGATGTTTAGTCGCTGGCAAATCATATGGCAGCGAGTTTTATCTCGCTGCCATATGCTATTGAAACAGAAAACCATATAGCAGCGATTAACAAACCGCTGCCATATCATATAGCAGCGAAATTTTTATCGCTGCCATATAATTTGAAAAGTAGAAATGGATTTAGCAGCGATTAAGACAGCGCTGTCATATCATATAGCAGCGATTTTAGGATCGCTGGGATAGCATTTTGAACCAGGCAATGTATATAGCAGCGATTAAGGAACCGCTGCTATATAATTTGGCAGCGATTTTTCTATCGCTGCCATATGATTTTGGAAATTGAAACCTATATGGCAGCGATTACTTTAGCGCTGCAAAATGGTATGGCAGCCATTTTATAATCGCTGCCATATGTTTGTGAAACAGGAAAACTATATAGCAGCGATTAAAAAACCGTTGCCTTACTATTTAGCAGCGATTTTTCTATCGCTGCCATATTATTTTTGAAATGGTTGCGTATTTGGCAGCGATTACAAAAGCGCTGCAAAATAAGTATGGACAGTATATGGCAGCGACTATGGAAGCGCTGCTAATTAATGTAGCAGCGATTTCGTAATCGCTGGAATAGAATTTGACGCTATTCAAATTATATGCCAGCGATACCAAACTCGCTGCGAAATATTACGTATAGAACGGCGATTTTTTTTATTCGCCGTGTTATAGGTAAAGTGGAAGAATAATACCGGCGAATTAGCGGCGATTAGGTAATCGCTGGAATATTACTATAGCGGGGATTTATGCCTATTTGCCGGCGATTTTACAACGCCGGGAAAAGTCCAATCTGTTGTAGTGTGAAAGCTTTGAATGAATGTTGTATGCTCTTGGTGTTGTGAATGTGAAGCTCTCAAATGATCTATTTATAGGCATATGAGACTTTATATTCAAATTTAAAAAGATTCACATGTCAAAGACAACATCATTCATTTTTTCAAAAAATTCAAATAAAAGGTTCTTCTTTTTCAATTGTCAAAGACAACATCATTCACTTTTTCAAAGAATTCAAATAAAAGGTTCTTCTTTCTCAATTGTCAAAGACAACATCATTCACTTTTTCAAAAAAATCAAACCTAATCTTTTACTTTTGGCATATGACAAAATGAGCACACTTTCATTTTCAAAAAATTCAAACCTAATCTTTTACTTTTTGTATAAGTCTAAAAAAGCATCAATCACTTTTGAAAATATTCAAATAAAACATGCACATGTGAAAGATGACAATCAATCATCTTTAATATTTTCAAAGTTCAACCCTTTAATCAAGGCATGCACATGCAAAAGATGACAATCAATCATCTTTCAAAATTTTCAAATTTAATTTTCAAAAATATTCATGCACATGTGGAAAATGTATTTTAATGCTTTATGATAAAATATTAATTTTGAGCATTAATCCTAATTTCGAATTTTGAAGAGATTTACAACATTACTCTATAATTTTAATGTGAACTTGTTCCCTTCTTGCTCATGCTTGTTTCCTTGATGTGCTTGACTCCATTGTGTAGACAACTTGAGCTTGAGACTTCTTTATTCTTTGAATTCATTTGTTATCATCAAAATCCATGTGTAGATTTATAATCACATGAAACTTGAAATCTTGAGTTCAACATTACTCATGATTAATAATTTAATTAAAATATGATTACTTATAAATAGAATAGTAAAATATGATAAAATTAAATAAATTAATAATTAAAAAAATTAAATATTTTTTAATTATAAATTACTCATTATTATATAATGATTAAATAGATAATTTAATGTGAAAATTTGATGTAAATAGCTAAATTTAAATTTATTTTATATTATTTTATTGTTATATAACGAAAAAATAACTATTCTAACATGGAGACTTATATGAATGGAATAGATAAAAGTTAAATTAATCTTACATTTATAAAAAAAATGTCCTTTAACTTTAGATAATTCATTGAGGATGTTTTAAGGGACCATAATTTTCAATTTTAAGAAAATATAGAAAAAATAAAATTGATCATTTTGTTTTTCAAAAATGGTTTTGACGTCTTTTACAAGATTTCATAATTTGAACTTTTACATATATAAGGATCTAATTAAAATAGCAAAAGATATCATACTAAATATTTATGTACGAAATCATCTAATGAAAAAGAATATTCGGGGTCGTACTTCTCCGCCCCTGTCACCGTGGGGATAATAAGAAAAGGAAAATGCTACACATCATCCCACACCACACATTTTATATATTAAAATAATATTTTTTATTTCATTTTATTTTTATTAAACTAATTAAATTATTCTATTTATCATCTACACATTATATATTTATTATAGAAAAAATAAAAAAAAAATTAAAATAAGTGTGGTGTGTGAAGTGTGAGGATGATAAAAAGAATTTTCCATAAAAAAAAGGGGTATTTTTAACAATAGAATTGATCGCAAAGGGTATCCAGAATCGTAGCTATTCACTTTTTTTCGTCGGTTTTTGCATTGACGCATGTTGGATGTCAAAGAAGGAATACAAATACTTTTTACCAGCGATTTGCAAAAATTATTAGAAATAATTTGTATCGCCGGAAAAGGCCCATAAATTCGCCACATATAACTTGTTGAACTATGATTAAGTTCGTCACGATGGCTTTTCTTGCAAATAAGTGTCACCGCAAATAAAGTTTTGCCTCGAGGTTTTTTGATGCAAATTAGTATTAATGGCGATTTTGTGCCGTCAAGAATAGTGTAATAGTTATAAAATATATTTTCGGCGATTACAAATTGTCGCAAGCAAATTAAAAATAAAAAATACAATTAACAGGATACATGAAAAATACATTAAACATTCGTATTATAGCCTTCAAATGCCCAACATTAACAAATCTTTTCCAAAAGCAGGCCACTTGTCTGTTAAATGATCCTAAAAAGTCACAATTGAAAAAGAGGAGAATTAAATTGAAATTCTTTAAAAATAAATGAAATGGCAGACTTTAGCCATGCAAGAGAGTATCTCAAGCTTCAAAACTTTTATTTGATAAGAATCTTAACAACACATGAAGAAGTGTTCAAAGTGCACAGCAAATAAAAAAGACATAGCATTGGGAAAGACGAGAATGTTGCAGACAACCTGAAAAAAGTGAAGTGACATAACTGCCTTACCATCTTCCAGACTATACTGAAAATTACAAAAAAAAAATGTAAGACAATAACCACCCTACCATCTTTCACTAATCACACTTGGTGACTTGACACATTTCAAATGGGTCATTTAAGTGATGGATCGGTCTACAGCTACTGCTGGAGGCTCGCTTGGTTTAGAAATTTTTTTTTTAATTTTTTTTATCATATCATTTTTTAATATTTTTATACATTTTAAAAAAAATAAAAAAATTCATAATAATATTAAACAAAATTTTCTTAATTATTAAAAAAAATTAATAAAAAAAATAAAATACTGGGAACGGTAGGATCCCAGCAGAGGATTTAGTATTTTCCTTTAAGTGATTGATAGGAAAAAAATAAAAAATCACTTGAAATGGGACACACACATGCAACATGTGTGGTTGTGAATGGCAAGGCTTAAGATGAAGAGTGACATTGCTCAACATCAAGAAATTGTACAATTTTACTGTATAGACATCCAAGGGCCCTTAATCACACCGATTCACACGACAAAGATTTGTGTCTCCAAGTTCCAAAGTCAGAGGTATTTTTATTTGACCTTTTTCATTGAAAATTCTACTCAAAAGAGCCCGTTATAAATTATACAGCCGATATTCAAGGCACCTTGTTGCGCATTCAACTACAATTGGATGAGAAATACTTTTTGCAATTAGGAAATATAGTCGGTGTGTAGTCGTAGAGAAAAAAGTGAATTAATATGGGACTTATATGAAAAAAAAATATTTTTATAACTTTTTTTTATTCATGTAGGTCCTCCTGAATATAAAATAATTTTTTTATAATTTTTTATATTCATTCCGTACAGCCGACTGCACGCCGACTGCATTTGCCGACTGTATCTAGCAAACCCTTTTAATTTTTTTAAATCTCAATATAAAAATAATATTAAAACGATATATTTTAATAATATTTTATTTAACTTTTAATTTTAATCTCAACTCATCTTATCTCTAAAATCAAACTAGGTTTAAAGTTAATTTAAAAGGAATATAATTGGCAATCATGCTTTTAAAGATTATTCCGAAATGGAAGGTCAAATAAAGCATGTGAAATATTTTCATCATGAACTCAGGTAATTATAGTTGAATTCATTTCCTAACATGTCAAATAAACACATATGTCTGCCATAATATGTGTATCCGATGCTGATTATCTAGCTATCTCATACAGAATCTTATGTACATCGTTCAAAAGGAATAACACTGACAAAACTCCCGAAAACTTCTCAACCAGCTTAGCTGTTAAAGGTTTAGCAAGGAACGAGTCATCTTTCAATCATGAGCCCTCTCGATCTGCTTACACATACAATGTGATCCACCTCAGGTCATCTTAAATTTTGTACTGATCAATAAAAAAAGGTAAAAGAATCTTCATCATCAGATATATACTCATAATATTATCAAAAACTCTCATTCAGTAAAGTCACTCCATCTGCAAAGTCTATGTCTTACAGATATTCTCCTACTTTTCAAATCCAAAATGGGGAACCCAAACTTCAAACCACCATTAAAAAAAACAAAAAAACCTAGTTAAAGCTACTGTGTAAAAGATCTTACAAAATAAGAAAAAAATCTATCATAAAAGTGGATCGAATAAGGCAAAAACTATAGAAAGCATATAGAAGCAAGGAAACTCATAAAAAAGTTTGCCAAAAAGGTTAAAAGGTGTTTGTACCGCTTTTAATTTTGAAAAAAATTTAGTTTTAAATATAAATACATATTAATATATGTATCAATTTAATATGATTGGTCAAATAGTAAATTTTATTAAAAATAATATAAATTTAAATTTTAAATATGAAGAAATTAATATTGATATGTAGATTAATATGCGACAATAATTATACATAATAAAATTCTTTAATTTTAGATTTACTGGCATTTCTTGACATCCCAAGAGGGGGAATAGCAATCATGTGCATAGAAAGATATTAGTACCTTTTCTTCATTATAATCGTAAAAGCTAACAAGAGAAACACTGATTCCAGAATTATTTTTTAAAAATAACGAATGGATATCGATTTTTAAAATCCCATTAGCCCCAAAATGATAGAACAGCTTGAAGGGTGAATTACTTCCTTCGGCCAAGAACAATGCTTTGGGGAAAATATAATATATTGCAAGAGCTTTGATCTTGTTGTCTTCAGATGGTTTGGTATAAGACGAATAGTTCGTTCATTTCTTATTCATAATTTGTTTTGCAATAGAAAAATCCTTGCCTAAAATAGCATATGATTTTGCATGCAGTTGTTCCTAAAATCTTTAAGGTCTCTTGCCTACATAGTTTAATGAATTGTACCAATTGGCAGCGCAATTGATATGAGTAGGTAGCGCAATTGATATGAGTAGGTAGCCTGCCTGCTTAGAGGATTTGTACAAACACGAGATGGGGTTGGTGTTTAAGTTGGTAGTTAGAAAGGATGGTGCTATTCTTCACAACCTTATTTGATTTTTTTATGTTACAGTTAATGAGAGTGGAGATAAAGGCTTGTTAGGATGGAGATAAAGGTTTATTTGGAGCCGTTGAATAGCTAGACAGAATTGCGCTTTTGATTATTTAGGCAGATGTTGAATATCTAGATACATTCCAATGTTTAATGTATTTTTTGTCATTAAGCTTATGGCTATTGTGCAATCTTCTCCAATGTGTATTGCGGATATATTGTGTAATCTGAGAGCAATCTAATATAATGGCTAATGGAGCTGCTGATATATTGTGTATTGCTGATATAATGTCTAGGAACATGTTTTTTCCATGTAACGTCCATGTAAAGTTGTTTGTCCAGGAACACGTGTTGGCTTTTAATTATTGTGTATTGCTGATGTTATTTTTGTTATTATTATTATTATAATAATAATAATAATAATAATAATAATAATAAGCACAATGGCTTATTTACACAAGAATATCTGGACCGACATTGGAACTTTTAAAGTTCCATTACAACACAAGAATAACGGTCGGTTGCTCCGGTGAATCTCACATCATCGGTCGGCGTCGGTTTTACCCAAAAACCGCGCCGATGAGGTCGGTTTTCACCCCTAGAACTTTAACATAATGCTCATTACATTACAAAACATTAGCATTACATAGTGGAGAAGTACATTTAGTCTTTCATTAGATTTAAAAAGATGTAGATACATTTCAAAAGTACTAGTTTGGATTACAAAATTTAATACAAAATAATTACAGCACAAATCATAACAAAACATAACCATGACAATAATAAAACTGGTCTCTCCAAATCAGCTTGGTCTTTTGCTCTTGAAGTCCAAGAAGTTGAACCAGTACCGCTGTCAGTGTGTTTCATATCGCTTTTTCGTGTGTTTCATATCTCTTCATATGGCTTTCGTGTGTTTCATATCGCTTGAAAAACTAGCATCGCTGTCAATGCAACTGCACGTGTAAAAAAGGCAAAGATTTCTCTGAAGTAATGCCATGACAGGAAATAATCTCACATTGTATGCTCATGACATTAAATAATGAACCATGAGTCCAGAATGACACAAACATATAGGGTAGTCCAGAACCCAACAACCATGAGTCCATGAAAATTAACCTGTTTTATCCCACAAGAGAAACACAAGCAACTCTGAAATAGATAGGATGCCTAAAAAGTATTCTCCTCAACAACCCTTTATTAATTAGCTCAAGAAATACAACAACCAAAACACCACACAGATCCATTGTTTGATACTATATTTATAGTTTTTAATTTGGATATTCTTCAATTTATTTAAAAAAAAAAATGGATATTCTTCAACCAATGAGATGAGCACCCTAATGCCATTATTAAAATAAAAACATCTTCCCAAAAACACAAACCCAAAAGAATCTGGAAATTGTTTTTGAGGGGGAAGAAAAAGTAATATATAAGAAAAAAATCAGTGACGGCGGGTACTAATCTAAAAGGTTGAAGGACAAACATGCATGGAACCTTCATGAAAGATTTCCCACTATAATTGCCTATCAATAATGTATTAAAGGTAATTGATCTAACTAAACCATGCATTGAAGATATATAGCCCGTATAATATTAATTTCTACTTGTAATTATTAGTGGATCCAGATCGATTCAGGCCATATACTTCTTCCATTCAGTGCCATATACAGTCCTGATATATATAGTCCTGCAACAATCTAGCTTCATGAAGAATGTAGCTGTTGTAATGAGGAAGAAGACATGTTCAAAAAGAGGATTCTGGAAGTTGGATCCCTCGAAATTGTCCTTATCAATGCATATGAGTCTATGAGAGCTTTTATCAAACACTTTCTCTATGTATTCTTATTTCTTTTATGCAGCACTTTATTACATTCAGTTGATTCCCTTATTACATTACAACAGCTACATTATACATCACATAGATTTACAAGAAGGTGGAAGATGACACACACAAACACCCTTCAATGGAAACTCAAGTATTGCAAACGGTAAACAATCAACAGAGTGGGTGACTTACGGTGTGAGATAACAAATAGATAGGTTGCAGGGAAAAAAACCAACATATTAGAGAAATGGAAAAAGAAGGAAAAATAGAAAGGAAGAGACGAAATCCTCAAAGAGAGAGAGAGAGAGAGAGAGAGAGAAGGGTGACTTACGGACCACGAAGTGGTTTTGGTTGACGAGGAATCCGAGATCGGGAGTGGGTTTCGGTTCACAAAGAATTCGAGATCGGCAGTAAGGAACAGAGTCGACGGTGGCCCCTGATTCTCGAAGGCTTTATTGGCACAGAGAGAGAGAGAGAGTTTTTGGGGTGGGGGTGCCGGGTGGGGGAAGGAGGACAGAGTCGCACGAAGAGATAATTTTTTTTTTTTTTTTTTAAATCCTATGCCGTGCGGTCTATCTGTTTTTTCATGTGGCTTCTATGTGGCATGTCGCCATTTGACTCCGTTAGTTGAAGAATAACGGAGGCTCCTGCTGAAAGGTTTTCTCTAAAGAATAAATATATATGTTTTTGCATCAGACTAACGTATACAGCTTTAAAAGCGCCACAATACATTTTGACGATAATATTTTCGGCAAATGAATTTGACGTAATTGCTTATTTAAGGCAACTTTATTTACCGACAACAATATTCATCCCAACAGTCTGAAAATATACAGCTTTTGCAATAATATTATTACCGGCAAAAATTGTTCGTCGCAATACCTCAAAAATCATTGAAAAAATAACCTTCGCGGTGGAATTCATCAGCAAAATAATATCGATGCTATTACTGATTTTTTGCGACAAATATAAAATCGGCGCAATAGAAGCTCTTTTCTTGTAATACAATGAAGCAAGTTAAGGCAGTTTGACTCTTGATTTCAGAGGCAACAAAGCCTGATCTTAATTAAAATCTTGGCTTGCTTACATCTGCAACAACACTAATAAAGACTGCTGCAACAGTAATGAGGGCGATTCCCATTATAACTATATTGCCGATCTTCTCATATTTTTCAGCTATTTCCTCTTCGTAAATTGCCATATTCGATTAGGAAGCTAAGATCAAAGATTGATGACAGACACAAATAACTATGATCTGCAGAAGCTGCTTATATTTTCGCGAAATGATAATTAAACCCTTGGGATCAGGGGAAAATCAACAAGAGTTTATATTTCAAAATATAGGGCAAATATGGTAACTTGCTTTTTTTAGGTGTAATAGATACTTTTAGCTATAATACTTTTTTTAGGTGTAATAATAGCTATACTAGCTAGCTCGTTACCGTGTCAATAACTGAGACCATGCATATGTACTCCGGCCATCTCTTTCGATTACTAAAATAAACCTAGATTTTACTTGGTTAATTCGATCTGGAAGGTCAGAGAGAACGACAAAATTATATATGTTTGCATTTTAACTTTCTAGATGAATGGTACACAAAAAAAAGAATCCTCTTTTGTTTGTATTACAATAATACTATTTTACGTGGTAGTGCATGCATGCGTTGAGCTCGCACAACGTGTCGTGCCACATCAACATATAATTAAAAATTATTGATATAACATGATATCAACGTGGCTTAGCTTAATTACAATCCCAACAATGATCATGCATAACTATATCAAAGCTTGTATGCACGTCATAAATCTGTATAGAGTATTACTAATTTGATTTTTTTTAAATAAAAAAAAAAACCTTTGTTTTGAAAAATATTGAAAAAAACAAAAAAAAACCTCTGTAACTTGCATGCCGTACACCCACCGCCTGCTAGGAAACTCGCAGCCCAATCCCGATTGGAATTCTTGTTTAAAACATCAAATCTTGGAATGTCATCGTTACAAAGAAAAATAATTTTTTACGTCATTTAAATTAAATGTAAAAAATATAAATTAGATGCTAAATTTTTTTTCAACCATTTTATATTTTGTGTATCTAATTTAAATGGCATAAAAAATTATTTTTTTTTATAGTACATATTCTTGAAGTATATCGCAAAACTACCGTAAGCAACGTTATCTCCTCTCAACAACGTAAGTGATGACATTTTCTGGTTAGGTTTGAGGAGAGAGATGATAGTTTTTAATTTTAAATAAAAGTTTAAAATATTATATTTTAATATTATTATTATTTTAAGATTTGAAAAAAAGTTAAATTATATATTATATTTTATATGAGAATTTGAAAAATATATAATGATGAGATGAAATGAGAAAATATGAGAATTTTTTGTTTAAACGAAGTTACCAAACCGATAAGCACAATTTTTTTATTTTTATTTTATCATTTTTTGAATTTATTTTTTAAACATCTTTAAATATTTTTTTTAAATATAAAAATTCACTAATAATCATTTTCTTAATTAGTAAGAATTTTTTTTTAAAAAAAAAAAAACAAAACAAAACACAATCGATCAAACCATCGGTTCACTTAGCATTTCTCTTTCTTTTAATATGTAGTTTAAATCTAGTAGTTGTAATGAGTACTGATCAGGATAACAAATAATAATCTTAATGTTGTATTTATAGATCAGAAAACATTTGAAAACAAATCATCAAAAGTACGAATGAACTTTCATTCTCGCATAAAATTTCATGTTATTAAAATTATTCATATAAACACTAATTTTATTACAAATTAGTATACTGTAAAGTAGTGAGGTGGGACACATGTAATATTTTCATTGGATGGTTTTACTGTTACAGTTTTACTTATAAAAGCAATAATACCATTCTTGTTGATTTCTCTTTATTTCTCTTCTTGAACCATTAAAGAAAAAACCTTGTTTATATCTGGTAAAGACTCTATCATCAGAATCTGTCATCTCACATGAGAAAAAAAATCATTTAATCACATCAAGAATTGAATCACATATTGTCTGTCTTGGTAACTCAAGAAAATTCTGGTTGCTCCACAAGATCACGCTTGTAAAGCCCCACAAGAACAAGTTGGAACTTGGTTGTAATTGAGCAATTCATCTCACAAAGATTTAATTATTGTGCATTAATCTCTCACCAATGTATCTTCTTGCATTAAAACTGATAAATCTTTTTGTAGTTGAAAGATTCTTGACCCATTTCCTTGTGTAAATCAATTCTTCAAATCTTGCCACATATTTTTAGCTATCTATGCACAGATAATACTCAAAGAAGAAACAGAAGCTTCAGTGGCCATTAGAGAAGACCCACTAAGGTATCTTCTCTGATACCATGAAACAATGTTCACAAAGGAAGAAGAAAAGAATGAACTGAAGTCTAGAAAACTGTTATTCAAGATTGTAAGTTTTACATTTACAAATAGCTCTGTATTTATACACAAAGAAAACAGAGGATAAAAGTAAAACAGTAAAACTATCCAATGATAATATTACATGTGTCCCACCTCACTACCTTACAGTTTACTAGTCTGTAATAAATTTCTAATGATATATGTACATACTTCTCGATTGGATTACCTAATAAATACTAAAAAATTTTAATTTCAAACTCATGCGTTTTATTTTGGACAGCAATGAAGGTTCAAGCTTCAGAAGCCCATATAATTAAATGCAGGCTTCACAGATACAATCTATGGGATTACTATTTCAATTCGAGAAGTTAGCCACAGGCAACATCAAACTTCTAAAAAAACCTATGCCATGCAACAAAAGATGCGAGACTATCATCCAAAACATCTTGAGGTTAAAGTGAGAGAGCCATCTAATTGCACATTCTTTCCATCACCATCCTTTAATTTAACCTGAAAAGAGATAAATGTTATTTTCATAAGAACAAAATTTAGATGTTAAAAGTCCTCAAACAAACTCCATTCAAAAAAAAGGGGAAGAATCCAAAACTTAGATGTCTAACTATGAACATATACGCGATAGTTGAGATTTAAAATTTATTATCCAATTACCTTTGATTCAAAGACCCTAATTGCTTATTTGCGGTGACTTTATTTCTAGCCGATAATCTTTCACCCGAATAGTCCAAAAATGCACAGCTTTTGTAGTGATATTATTTCTGGAGACAATTGTTCATTGCAATAACTCAAAAATTGTTGCAAAAATCACCTTCACGGTGGAATTCATCTGTAAAATGAACATCGCTATTATTAGTGACATTTTTTGACAATTTCTTTTGCAACAAATTTAAAATTGCCGTAATAGACCTTTTTCTTGTAGTGTGGCTCCCTCATCCACGTTTGCCATGTGACAGCCATATATTTATATTTGAAAAAATAAAAATAAAAACAAAAACGATTCTCATCTATTCTTCTCCCAATCCATTCAAACAAACAAAAATGAAGAGTGCTTACCGAATGGAAAATGAAAGAACTATGCGAAATATGAATGGTTCTTCATCTTCTCAGACTATGGAAGCTTTTTGGACGAAAATTGGTTTTTTACTATATTTAGCAACTTGGGTCGGAGTACTACTACCACACAAAGATTTTGGTTGGACTCATTGTTGCTTCAACCCATCTAAGTGGCTCAACAACTTGATACAATTTTCTTTAGTGTTGGATGCATTATCAACGATATCATAAAATGCCTTAGTTAGTCTATCCAATCCTTATGATTTAGGGTTGTTACCCAAATCATCGTAACTTGATCTAACGAGGGTATACGTTCGCTTAAGGTCTCTCCTCCACCTATCAATGATGTAATATGAAGGTAACTCATCCTTATCATGGAATGTGAGCACACAAAGGACGTGCCTACACAAAATGCCATTGAATTCAAACAAATTGCATGTACACTTTATTTCAAGCTCCTCATCATTGAAATAAACAACAAAATCTACCCGTTTGATTAATCCATCTGTTACTTTTACTTTATCCCTAACTTAGTATGTATAAATTGCACCTTTACAGCTAATCAAAATTTGGCAATAGTATAGTAAGCCTCTAAACTCATCTTGCACTTCTTTAAATTTTGTATTCGTATAGACTTTCTGAATTGCCTCTCAATGGCATAATGGCTTATGTATGGAATCTGGGTGTGGAATGAACTAAAATTAGCTGTACTCTCGTTTTCAATCTTCCATCTTAGGGCATTGTCATACTGATCTACAAATTGCTTCAATGTCATTTTTGAATTGATATAATCATAAAAAAATGCATTCATACCTTCACTTTGTTGCATGGTTGACATGCCTTCCCATAAATGACATTTCACATATGCTGGCACCCAAAGATGTTGCTTAGAATATAGCCACTTCAACCATACATTACAGTGAAGATCATAAGTATCATGCAAATGCAGCCAAGATTTTTCAAGGTTTCATAAACATACTTGTGAACGTCACTCTTAATGGCCTCATACTGGGAATTTGTTGCAATTTTTTCTTGTACTTTTTTCATAATATGCCACAAGCACAATCAATAGAAAGACGAAGGAAACACTTTTGCAATTGCATTTTGCATTGTTTTATCTTGATTTGTGATTATTGCAGCTGGAGCTCAACCATTCATACACTTCAACCATGATTCAAACAACCATATAAATGTGTCTGTATCCTCACCCGATATCAAACCGCATCCAAATAAAATTGATTGACCATGAAAATTGACCCTGACAAATGGACCAAATGCCATTTTATTTGCATTCGTCAAATATGTTGTATTAAATGTGATAACATCTCTAAATTATTTGTATGCAACCCTACTTTGGGCATCCGCTCAAAAAACATTCCTTACTCGAAATTCATCATTCACATCCATCACATAATAGAAGCCATCATTGTGTTCTTGCATTCTAATGAAGTAACTTTGTATAGCTTCAGCATATCCTATCTCGAGTTGAAGTAGTCTTGCCTCACGTATGAAATTATGGGCATCTCTCTCTAAAAGTGAGATTTTCATAACCACCTGCTTCAACAACCATAGAATTGTAGCTCTTGCTTAACCCTATGCCAGCCTTATCATTGTATTCCAATTGTTTCTTGCTCACTGAATCCAACCTCTTGTGACATCTAATATATCTTGCTTTTCTAGGACTTAGGACATATGTGTGCTTGAGCACAACATGGCTCAAGCAAAGCCCGCCTTCAGAACCTAAGATTGCATTGATTCTAGTCTTGCATCCTTTTTTCTCCATATGCCTTAGCTTTAGAATATTAGATGAAGTGCTTTCAAATGTGCCTTGACGTACACATGGAAGCATGAAATCCCTCACCTTCCCATCATCTCTAGTTTTGAAACTCCTTTTTGTAACACCAAAACGAACTTGTTTCGCATATTTTGTATAGTATGCTCTTTTATCTTCTTCTGAAGAAAATGACATTCCCACCTTAGACTCTTCAACGTCCATATTTCCATCTCTCTTTTCATTTATATTCAAACCATCATCAACATTCTCAAAACCTTCAATGCCTTTTAAAATCTTTTTGATTGACAAGGGGTGTGACTTGCAAAATAATCTAGAAAATTTAAATAAATCAAGTAACCATAAGCTCATCTCTTTAATAGCATAGTTCATTAATGTAATACTTAATTTCACATGCTAATGATAAATCAAATACAAAAGAATAAGGGAAAGATGGAGCTATCATTTGATGCTTTTTATTTTTTAAAAAAGAAGAAGAAGAGAGAAGCCATGCAAGAGGTAAAGAGGTTGTAAAGCTGTGGGTGGAGAAGCATTGTGTGTATGTATTTTTTTGTGTTTTATTGCATTTTTTATGTAAACTTAATCGTGGCTTCTTTACATAGGATTCCGAGAAGGTTTGCAAGGAAGTATGGAGAAGGGTAGTAAAATATAATATTTCTTCATCTTCCGAATGGTGCAGAATGGAAAGTAGAATTGGTGAGATGTGATGGTGGAATTTGGTTATAGAAGGGCTCGCAAGAATTCTTGGAGTATTACTTTGTGAAGTCATGGCACTTTCTAGTTTTTAGATATGAAGGAAATTCTCGTTTTTATGTACTCATTATTGATGAGAGTGCAACAAAAAAAGATTATCCCACCCATAGCTCCCAAGTTAAGGAGGAAAATTTTGGTGAAACACTCCAAGTTTCACTTGGAGAAGTTGCCATATGATCCAAGGCCTTAAAAGATGAAGAGAATGCATCCACATGATAAAATAGAGAAAACTCATATTTTATGATTGTCGTGCAACCATCATTAGTGAATTTTGGATGGTGTTCGGTAAGCTTTCAATTTGAAACCCACTTCATCATCACAAGTTCTATCACCTTTAAATTCCAGATGATTTATTATTAAAAGATAGAATAAATTTTTGTGTAGATGCTTTTTTTTTTTAACAACAATGCTACCCAAATCAGTTCTATACTAAATGAGGTTTTTATTACCCATTTTAAGTTTTCTTCTTCTTACTTTCAGAATATACCATCAAAATTTGCAAAGAGATATTTGAATAAGAAGCTTGATGATGTAGTCCTTCGTATTTTATATGTCATAAATTGGTCTGTTAAGTATAGTTCAAGCAAGCACGTGCAAGGGTGGAGAGAGATGAAGGGTTTTGGGGCTTACCAAAGGTTCATGGAGGCTATGTATGTGATAGGGTCCTCGGTCGAGATCCTAGACACCAAGCTGCCGCGCCCCTTCTTGCTCCTTAATGACCGATGTGGGCTGCCACTTGCTTGACTGTGATGGTTATGGGTGGTGTTGGCTGAGTTCGTATGGTTGATCAGTGGTTAATGGTGGGCGAGATTCTAGTGACTGGGCGTGCATGCATACATGTGCAGTAGCTGAATCGTAAAAAATGGTTGTGAGTGGGATCAGGTGGTTAAGTAGCTGGCTGACCAAGTCAGGCACACGTGGCTCCTACTGGTGGGCTAACCAAGTCAGGCACCAGGTGTCTCTTGATGGTGGTTGACCAAGTCAAGCATAGGTGTCACTCGCTTGGGGGGCTGACCAAGTCTCACACAGGTGTCTTCTGATGATGAAGCACACGTGGCTAAGGGTGGTTTAAGTGGGTTGGCCGAGTGGGTGATGGCTGAGCAGTTTAAGGGATGGTTGGTTACTCCCTACAAAGTAGGGGAGCGGTTGTGGCTAGACAGGTGGTAAGGGCTGGGCGTGTGGCTTGGCTGGTAGGTGGTAACTGTCAGCTTGTCCTTGACCTTGCTCCAGATTCGACTAGGGTGGCCTGGTGCAGACCAGATGTCATTCAATGGCAACTCGTGGCTGCCTTAAGCGATGCTTCACTCGAACGGTTTAAAATAATCAGCAAGCAAATGCGAATGTGATGCAATGGACACAATCCAAAATGCTGAAATACCTCAACATTGCATTAATCAAAGGAAAACAATGAAATCAATAGGTTACCCTGATTCACGAATTGCACAGGGTGAGCCTTCTCCTTTGGGATTCACGGATTGCACCCAATGGAGTTTAAGTGACAAAGCACCAATGTGTCTATGGGGGCTTACAAGCCAAATTCGTCCAAATGTTCAAAGATAAAACTAAGTGATAGCCTATTGCCTCACTTATACTAGAAAACAATTAAAACGATTATAAAGGGAAAATGGTTCTGGGCCCACGCCTCTTGGTTAAGGCCTCATGCTGTCAGTGGCCCATGGGTGGCCAGGATGACTCACAGCATAGGCTTCATGCTTGCACGCGTGAGTCTTCAGGTTGGCCTGCCGGGCTAGCCTTGGCTGGTCCATGATCCTTGCATGTGTGGCCCAGGTTGTGTGGGTTGGGCGCCATTGGTGAGTCCCTGGGTTGGACCGTGGTTGGCTTAAGCATGACAGGCTGTTGCATGGCCCAGGCCAATGGGGCCTGGGCGTTGGTCTGCATGGCCCAGGCTATGGTGCCTGGGCATTGGTCAGCAAGACCCTGGCCAAAGCCAGGGTGTTGATCAACATGGCCCTGGTCAAGACCAAGGTGTTGAGTAGCAAGGCCCTGGCCAAGGCCAGGGCGTTGATCAGCATGGCCCTGGTCAAGACCAGGGCGTTGAGCGGCATGCCAGCATGCGTGGGTCTACTGGGCAGCCACACCGTCAATTCCAAGGTGGGTGCGCAAGCGTGCGCTGCGCGGGTGCCTAGGCCATGCATGGGCCTTGTGCCTACGCACGGCCCATGCATGCACGCGGTGTGTGCGCATAGCCCAAGCGTGCCCGCTGTGCACGCGCACTAGGCGTGCGTGCAGTCTAGCTGTGCGCTGAGTGTGGTGTGACAACCTCGCTTGGGTGCACGCGCCAACTGTTCGCTGCCTGATGGAGGGTGACCGTGGTCTAGCATTCACCAAGGGCTCGGTCTGTGGGCAATCAAGCGACGCCAACAGTGCTGCTGGCGTGCTGTCCTGGCATGGGCTGGTGCTGGTCAAGGCATGGCCCGTGGCCTCTTGCCTTGGGGTTTTGACATTCCCCCTCCCTTTTAGCATATCCTTACCCTCAAGGATCAATTGGGGATACTTCTTCTCTAGCCCATCATAGTCCTCCCAAGTTACCTCGTCCCTTGATAATCCTTCCCACAGGATCAATTCTTGCCATACCCTTGGTCTCCCTCAGCCCCTTCGATATAGCCTATACCCGAGCACTTCCTTTGGCTTCATAAGGATCCTTCCCTCTTGATCCACTGTGGGTAACTCCTCCCCAATGAGACTCGGGTCTCCAACCTTCTTCTTGAGTAAGGAAACATGGAATACCGGGTGCAATTGTGAAGTTGGTGGAAGCTGAAGCTTGTATGCAACACTGCCCAGTTTCTCCAACACTCTATAAGGCCCATAAAACTTCTGGTTCAGCTTTGCACTCGCAGTTTTCCTCATGGTCTTCTGCCCGAATTGCCTAAGCTTCAAGTAGATATAGTCGCCTACTTTGAAGGACACAGCACGTCGTCCCTGATCATGGTACTTCTTCATTCGAGTTTGGGCCTTCTTGAGCTCTCTTTTAACTTTGGCCAGTACCTCGTCCCTATCAATCAGCTCCTGCTCTACTTCATTATTACTGGCTGAGCCATTTTCATAGCTAACCAAGAGTGGTGGTGGTTTACCATATACGACTTCAAAAGGGCTTTTCTCAATAGAAGAGTGATAAGAGGTGTTATACTAAAATTCTGCCCATGGAAGGTAATCTGCCCATCTCCTTTGCTTTTCATGACAGAAGCACCTCAAATATTATTCCAACGTCCTATTGACCACCTCAGATTGGCCATTCGTTTGTGGGTGATAGGAGGAACTCGTCTTAAACTTGCTGCCTTGCAATTCAAATAGTTGACTCCAAAATGAACTCATAAAGACCCTGTCCCAATCCGATACTATGGTCCTTGGAAACCCATGCAGCTTAGTAATGTTGTTGACAAAGGCTTTAGCCACTGACTTGGCTGTATAAGGGTGATATAGAGGGATAAAGTGGGCATACTTGCTTAACCGGTCTACTACCACTAGAATCACTTCATGCCCTGCACTAATGGGTAGTCCCTCTATGAAATTCATAGCCAAGTCCTCCCAAATTCTGTTTGGAATTGGCAATGGTTGGAGAAGTCCCGCTTCTGGCCTAGTGTCATACTTGGCCTTTTGACAAATGTCACAGCTGGCCACAAGTCTCTTGACATCACCCTTGACTCCTTCCCAATAGAAGAAATGCTTCAATCGGATGTATGTTCTCAACCATCCAGAATGACCACATTCCTTGCTGTTATGGAAGTGATCTAGGATCTCCTTCCTGAGATTGGGAATGTTCGGCACATAAACATAGTTCTTGTAGAAGATCAGACCGTCTCTCACTTTGTAGTTTACAATCCCTTGCCTTGGGCATCCAAGAGCTCAATGATCTCAAGTGCCCTTACATCCAATCTGGTAGCCTCTCTGATCTTGTCCCATACTCGCCATTCTGCCCCGCTTAGTGCCAAGTTTGATGACTCCTCGTCATCGCCCACTACCTCAAGTAGTTGGCTGCCTTCCCTGCGGCTTAAGACATCAGCCACCTTATTTTCCTTACCCGGTTGATAGACTATATCATACTCAAAACCTAACAACTTGACAAGGAACTTCTGTTGTTTCGGGGTGACAATTTTCTGCTGTAATAGATGCCTTAAGGCCTGCTGGTCTGTGATGATGGTAAACTTGTGCCCCAAGAGGTATGGGCGCCACACCTTGACAGCATGCACCACTGCCAATAGCTCTCGGGCATAGGTACTCCATGCTTTCTTCATAGGCCCGAGTGCCTTGGAAATGAAGGCCAAAGGCCTTCGATCTTGGACCAACACAGCCTCGATGCCTTCACCGCTTGCATTTGTATAAACTTCAAACGGTCTCTCAAAATTAGGAAGTGCCAACACAGGTGTCTTGGTCATGGCTCGCTTCAGTTATTTAAAGGCTTCCATAGCCTCGGTTGTCCACTCGAAACTGTCCTTCTTGAGCATTGCTATGAGTGGCTGGGCTATGAGCTCATAGCCTTTAACAAACCTCCTGTAATAACCCATGAGCCCCAGAAATCCTCTCAAGGCTGAGATGTCCTTGGGTAGAGGCCAATCCACCATGACCTCTATCTTTCTGTGATCAACTTTGACACCATCTCTTAAGATAAAGTGGCCTAAGTACTCCAACTCCTTCTCCATGAAGGCACACTTGGTGGCTTTGATAAAGAAATGATGCTCCTCCAGAATTGTTAGCACCTTCTCCAAGTGTTGCTTATGCTCTTCGATGGTCTTAGAATAGACCAAAATGTCATCGAAGAAGACAAGCACAAACTTCCGAAGTAGTGGCTTGAAGATGCTATTCATTGTAGCCTGAAACGTTGATGGAGCATTGCACAAACTGAAAGGCATCACCAGGTATTCATAATGGCCTGAGTGAGTCATAAAGGCTGTCTTATGGATGTCTTCCTCATTCATTCAAATCTGATGGTAGCCGGCCCTTAAATCTAACTTTGATAACACCGTAGCCCCATGCAGCTCATCTAACATCTCATCGACAGTGGGGATTGGAAATCTGTCCTTGACCGTGGCTTCATTCAAGGCCCTATAGTCCGTACAGAACTCCATGTGCCATCCTTCTTCCTCACCAACAGCACCGGTGAAGAAAAGGGACTAGTACTAGGGCGGATTAGGCCACTCTTCAGCATCTCATCCACCTGCCGTTCACTCTCTCCCTTCTGAAAGTGGGCGTATCTATAGGGTGGCACGTTGATCGGCTTGGTTTCATCCACTAGTCGAATTCTGTGATCAAACTCTCTAGGAGGTGGAAGTGTAGTGGGCTCCTCGAGTACCCCCCTGTGGGCTGCTAAGACAGGCTTGACTTCCTCAGGCAGTAGCTCTAAATCATCATGGGTGCCCTCCTGACCCTTGTTCTCGACTTGTCTTATTACATCCTCTTTGGCCACCACGATGGCGAAGCAATGTGCCCCGCCTTTGCAAAGCTTCTCAAACATAATGGCTTCGCATGACTTGATCTCCTTACTTGCAATGGCTGTTCACAGTCGCTTCTTGGAGCCAAGTTTAAACTCCATGGTCATGTTGTGATAGTCATGGACGACCCTGCCAAGGCTCTTCAGCCAAGCATTCACCAAGACTAAGTCAAGGCCGACCAAGGGCAGCACATGCAAGTCTGCCATAATACGGACCCCCTGAACATTCATCTTCACTTCACGAATGAGGCCCTTACATTGCAACTTTTCTCCACTTGCCACCTTTACTTCAAATGAGGGAATAGGGCTCGGCTTAAGTCCAACCTTGCCCACAATGCTGGAATTAATGAAATTGTGTGTGGAGCCGCTATCCACTAGCAAAGTCACTTCATGCTTGCCTACCCATGCCATCAACCTCATGGACGTGGGTTTAGAAATGCCAGCCATGGCATTCAATGATAGCTCAGCCTCCTCTGGTGTGCCATCAAATTCAGTTTCCTCGGTTTCCTCCTCTTGGCTGGGTTCCTTTTGGCTGCTTTCAGACTCATCATCACTTGACTCATCCTCAAACATAAACAAGGCCTGAGCTGCCTTGCACTTGTGACCGGGGCCCCATTTGTCTCCTCACTTAAAACACAGCCCCTTCTTGATGCGCTCTTGCACCTCTTCACTGGATAGCTTCTTGATCTCCGGTCTCGGTTTGGATGTGGTGGCTGATGTGTCCCTTCCATTCCAAGAGACCTTGGTTTGCATAGTCTTGAAAGACTTGCTCCCCATGTCTTTGGTTGGGCGCCGCTCACTAGAATAACTCTCCTTAAGAATTTCAGCCATCTTCATCACCTCAGGTAGCCTTGTGGGTTGTCTAAGTTTGATTTCCTTGGCAAGCCAAGGTCTCAAACCATCAATGAATGTGCCTATCAAGGCTTCCTCCGACCAGCCCCTAACCATGATCTGTAGCTGCCTGAACTCCTCTATATAGTGCTAGACCTTGCCCTCTTGCCTTAACTTGGCTAGCTGCCCGTGGTGATTGACAACTGGTGATGGCCCGAACTGACTGAGGAGCTCTTTCTCAAAGGCTGTCCAACCCAGCCTCATATGATCCTTGTCGTACTGGTCCCTTATCCAACGCCACCATTTTCCAACCTTGCCTTCTAGGTAAAAGCAGGCTATGGACACCCTCTCATGGCGTGTGATGTCATATGTCAGAAAGTAGTGATGGACCTTATCCAACCACTCATAGGGGTCACCACCGCTATACTTTGGGAAGTCGACCTTAGGGCGCCTGGGTCCCCAAACTTGATGCGGGTTTCCTCTTCTATCTTCATAGTCGTCCCTCTCAAATTGTGACTCGTGGTAGCCACGACCATGCTGTCTTCTCCATGGCCCGGGTTGTTCATGTTGGTAAGGCTCCTCATAGCCTTGCTCGTGCTCAAATTCCTGGTGCTCATGGTGAACACTAGAGCTCCTAGCCTGATAGCCAGCCAACGACTCCTCTCTCTCAAAGGCAGCATTTGGAATCCACCTCTCATAGTAACTTTGACGGTTCTCTACACGGCCACCATGCCTCAAACCTTGTCTTGACGACGCATGCATGGACTCGGTTACACTAGCTTCCAGTCCATCAGCATAGGCCTCGCCCCCATAAGGTGGTGTCCCAGGACGGTTCTCGGCTAGTTTCCTTTCTAGCCGCTTTAATGTGGTGTTCGTCTCTCTCCTTATGTTCTCCATGACCCTCTGGTTATCCTTGTTAGAGGTCTTAATGGCCACATGCAGCTCGGCTAAGTTGTTGGTGACACCATCAAGAATTGAAGTAATCTTGTTGGTGTGATCCTCTAGAACTTCTAGCCAGGCTCTATTAGAAATGCCCGTGGGCTCCTCTACAGATTGCTTCTCTTGCATGTTGCTTCACACTTATACTATAACACGGCTGAGTGGCTTGCAAAATGACCCTCACAGATGGTTTAAACTTGCAAATTGTTGGTAAAAAGGGGTGAAAAACGGGCTGATGGTGGAGGCTCGTGGTTCCAACCGTGGGTCCTTCACCTTCGAGGGTGACCGACCCCTAACCACAAACTGAATCCGACCTTGGGTTGCTCACGTTCTAGCGTGGCAACCGCTCCAAACCTATCTACTCCTTCCTCTACCACAACCCCCAAACTTCACAATGCAACAATAACAATAGAGGGATCCTCCGTGGATCCCCCAAAGACAAGTGATGGGTTGCCTACCTCAATAGAGAAGTGAGAACCTCTCTTGAACCTTCAAACACGTGGCTGCTCTCAATGAAAGCACCAAATTGGTGATAGGGTCCTCGGTCGAGATCCTAGACACCAAGCTGCCGCGCCCCTTCTTGCTCCTCAATGATCGATGTGGGTTGCCACTTGCTTGACCGTGATGGTTATGGGTGGTGTTGGCTGAGTTCGTATGATTGATTAGTGGCTGATGGTGGGCGAGATTCTAGTGACTGGGCGTGCATGCATGCATGTGCAGTAGCTGAATCGTCAAAAACGGTTGTGAGTGAGATCGGGTGGTTAAGTGGCTGGCTGACCAAGTTAGGCACACGTGGCTCCTGCTGGTGGGCTGACCAAGTCAGGCACCAGGTGTCTCCTGATGGTGGCTGACCAAGTCAAGCATAGGTGTCACTGGCTTGGGGGGCTGACCAAATCTCACACATGTGTCTTCTGATGATGAAGCACACATGGCTAAGGGTAGTTTAAGTGGGTTGGCCGAGTGGGTGATGACTGAGCGGTTTAAGGGATGATTAGTTACTCCCTACAAAGTAAGGGAGCGGTTGTGGCTAGATAGGTGGCAAGGGCTGGGTGTGTGACTTGGCTAGTGGGTGGTAACTGTCAGCTTGTCCCTGACCTTGCTCCAGATTCGACCAGGGTAGCCTGGTGTAGACCAGATTGCCCTTTAATGGCAACTTGTGGCTGCCTTAAGCGATGCCCCATTCGAACGGTTCAAAATAATCAGCAAGCAAATGCGAATGTGATGCAATGGACACAATCCAAAATGCTGAAATACCTCAACAATGCATTAATCAAAGGAAAACAATGAAATCAATAGGTTACCCTGATTCACGAATTGCACAGGGTATGCCTTCTCCTTTGGGATTCATGGATTACACCCAATGGAGCCTAAGTGACAAAGCACCAATGTGTCTATGGGGGCTTACAAGCCAAATTCGTCCAAATGTTCAAAGATAAAACTAAGTGATAGCCTATTGCCTCACTTATACTAGAAAGCAATTAAAACGATTACAAAGGGAAAATGGTTCTGGGCCCACGCCTCCTGGTTAAGGCCTCATGCTGTCAGTTGTCAGTGGCCCATGGGTGGCCAGGATGACTCACAGCATAGGCTTCATGCTTGCACACGTGGGTCTTCAGGTTGGCCTGCCGGGCTAGCCTTGGTTGGTCCATAGTCCTTGCATGTGTGGCCCAGGTTGTGTGGGTTGGGCACCATTGGTGAGTCGCTGGGTTGGACCGTGGTTGGCTTAAGCATGGCAGGCTGTTGCATGGCCCAGGCCAATGGGGCCTGGGCGTTGGTCTGCATGGCCCAGACTGTGGTGCCTGGGCGTTGGTCAGCAAGACCCTGACCAAAGCCAAGGTGTTGATTAGCATGGCCCTGGTCAAGACCAAGGCGTTGAGCAGCAAGGCCCTGGCCAAGGCCAGGGCGTTGATCAGCATGACCCTGGTCAAGACTAGGGCGTTGAGCAGCATGCCAGCATGCATGGGTCTGCTGGGCAGCCACACCGTCAATTCCAAGGTGGGTGTGCAAGCGTGCGCTGTGCGGGTGCCTAGGCCATGCATGGGCCTTGTGCCTACGCACGGCCCATGCATGCATGCGGTGTGTGCGCATAGCCCATGCGTGCCCGCTGCGCACGTGCACTAGGCGTGCGTGCAGTCTAGCTGTGTGTTGAGTGTGGTGTAACAACCTCGCTTACGTGCGCGCGCCGACTGATCGCTGCCTGATGGAGGGTGACCGTGGTCTAGCATTCACCAAGGGCTCGGTCTGTGGGCAATCAAGCGATGCCAACAGTGCTGCTGGCGTGCTGTCCTGGCATGGGCTGGTGCTGGTCAAGGCATGGCCCGTGGCCTCTTGCCTTGGGGTTTTGACAGTATGGTGATGCTGGAGTTGAGATGGATGTCATATGGTGATGCTGGGGTTGAGATGGCGACAACAACAATAGCTATGGTTGTACAGTAACCATTTTTGCTCAACACCCATGGAGGGAGAGAGAGAGAGAGAGAGAGAGAGAGAGAGAGAGAGAGAGAGAGAGAGAGAGAGAGAGAGAGAGAGAGAGTCATGGTGGCAGGTAGAGAACACAGGAAAGCAGAGAAACTCACATAAAATGGTGCCAAGTGGTGGTGGTGGCCGGAGATGACAGAAAGACAACATAAGGGAGGGAAGAGTGCGGGTTAACTTACGTTGGAAGTTTCTTGTGAAATAATTTTGAACGTAAGACTACGTTAGCTTTTGTTAAAAAAAAAAACACATGAAAGGTAAAGAAGTTGTAAACGGGTGGCCAGAGTATCATTATTCTTTTTAAAATCATTTAACACATTATCACCATGTCCATCGATAAGAATCAGCATTAATATTGAACGGATAGAATAGAATTTGTTATATCGAAGTCTCTCGTATGGTACTTTAAGTATTGAACTATGAGAAATAATTTTTACAAATTCTAAATAGATAAATTTTATATAAATTCTTGTAAAAAATAGATTTAATCTAAAAAACTATTTATAAAAAAAAAACAACTATTTATTATTAATAAAACTTTGTTATGAACTCAATGAAAAATGAGAGAGTTTCTAGAGAATGAGAGAGAACGAGAGAAGAGATTCTCTTATTGATCTATATATTATATACCATCAATATACCCATATATATAGGGTTACAAAAGAGACTATGCTTTTGATACTAGCACTATACATTTGACGGCTAGCTCACTATGCTAGCACTATGCACTATGCATTTGACGGCTAACTAAATGTGGTCATACAATTCAAGATAGTTTATAACACTTCCCCTTTGGATGACCATATTTAAAGAATATGCCTCGTTAAAACCTTGCCAAGGAAAAACCCTGTGGGAAAAAAACCAATGGCGAAGAAAAAAAGTACAATATTCATGTGTATCGTCGAGTGCTTTAGGATTGCCTCATTAAAACCTTGCAAAGGAAAACCCAGTGGGATAAAACCTTAGCAAAGGAAAAAGAGTACAATCAGCACAAGTCTTCAAGACATTACTTCTCCTGAAAAGTGTATGATAACAGGTCTTCAAATCTTCACATTCCAATGTTCTGCACAATTTTCTTAAATGTTGCAGTTGGTAATGCTTTTGTGAATAAATCTGCCAGATTTTTACTTGACCGTACCTTCTTGATATCAATTTCAACTTTCTTCTCATGAATTGCAATGATCTTCTTGTGTGTATCTGAAAGATAACTCGCATCTGTACATCCAATTAACTGTGGACTTGATTCATGTTGATAAAATAATCACAACTGGATCTTTCTACTCATCACTACTCTTTTGGAGTTGTACTCTTCTGGAGTTCTTGTAAATAATACAGTTAGTGGAGAATTCATCAATATTAAATCGCTAACCTCATTTTTTAATAAAAACGGTGGCCAGCCTTTTAAGATCAGACAAGCACCACAGATTTTCAACTCCTCTGTAGGTGTCAAGCGTGCTGTCAGGCGTCGCAGAGCTATGAAACTATATTTCGTCTCTTTTCTCTTGCTTCACGAGAGATGCTGTATCATAATTTTCTCTATAAAAGAGATATTCAGCTCATCATCATTCGCATCTCATCTTCTTCACTTTTCTGTAATCATACTGCATTTTTACTCTGCAATCTCTTTCTGCATTCTTATCCTACAATGGCTCAGCGATCTTCTCATGGCCAATATATGAGGTACTCTGTACCTCGTTCATCAGTTGTTCCTGCTTCTACCACAGGTGCTATCATGCAATATAATGATCTGACTCATAGGTCAGATAATAAAACTATCTATGAGCTTGTGAGTCTCGGTACCCGATACTCATCATCCATTGTCGCATTTTCTCAGCGATTGCAATCCAGAACTTGTGGAGTTGACAATCTCCACGAGAATATTGCTATACTTCAGCGACTTCTTCTGGAGTCCAACATGAAGATAAAATCAATAAAGCAAGAGAATAGGAATTTAAAATCCTTACTTAAATCTTCTTTTCGATTGCCCACCCTTTTAGATAGGGATGCCATGCAGATTCTTGAAGAACAAGAGCGTTTGAAGAATGAGGCAAAGTGTCTCAAATTTCTGTAATTCTTGCTTCAAGATAATAAAATAATATTTCACAAATATTCATATTTGTGTTTTTATCTTTTGGTAGATGTTCTGTGTGCTCCCTTTTATTCCTTCTTTAATAATGCACACTTCATATCAAACCCATAATATGAATCTGAAATACTAATTGTATTAAAAGATGGTATTTCATGACTAATAACATCATCCATCTTCCCCTTGAAGCCGCAAGGGTTTCAGATTTATATTTCAAATATGTACAGTTTCATGAGCTCTTCTGGAGCCTTAATGACATTTAAATCATATATATAAACTGCAATAATAGTTTGTTTCCATTTGCATTTGGATTGTTTTAGATCATATAAGGATCTTTGAAACTTGATAGAATACATATTTCCAGATGTATTCATATTAGAAGCTTCAGACATTTTCTATCCTTCAGGGATTTTCATATATATATCATGATCCAATGATCCATATAAATATGCAGTTTAATCATGCATATCCAAACTCTCGGTAACTTTCAAGCTAATAAAAATCTCAATATGATTTCAACCACTTTAAAAACATATCAATATTGTTTCTTCGAGAAACTAACTTGTGATCTCTATATCACATTTTCATATTAAAATTTTTAGGCTTTTTATATCATATATATAAATATCCACTGATATTTAACAAAAATCACCACTTTAGGTGTTTGGACTTCAAGTCCATATTTATCACATTTTACTTAGTGATATCAATTTTGCAGGAATTGAGAAACTGACTCGTGATTTATATATCACATTTTTATTTCTTTTCCATAAATACCCACTGACATTCAACAAGTATCACCTCTTTAGGTGTTTGGACTATAAGTCGCGATGCATCATATTTTACTAGTGAATCAATTCAGCAAGAATTGTTTCTTTCAAATTTGGCCAATATTTTACGTCGTTTTCTTCGACGGTTCTTGATTCACTTTCATCATTATTTCTGGTAATGTCAATTGCCATCTCATATGGAAATACATTGTCGACAACGATTTTATTTCTATCCATAATTTCTCAAATATTCATGAAATATATCGAGATCTCGTTATTTTCAGGTACCTGTCCCTCTTCAAGGGAAGACATTTTCATGAAAAACCTCTTCAGGAGGCACTTTTCGAGAGTTTATATAGGAGAATTTTATACAGAAAATTTGGATGGACTTTATTGCTTGTTCTGTGGGTATGGCCTCTTCAGGAGCACCAAATTATTTGTACCTTTTTCTTTGAGATGCTATATCTTTTGTATCAATAAGTCTCACATGCTTTTAGACATGTCTTTAGACTGCCGAATTTCTTAATTGTCCTACAAGGACTTCAATCCTCGTTGGGATTTTAGCAGTTAGAATATGAGACATTTTTATCTTATTGCATCCAAAATTTAATTATCATCTGAACTTCTGGTTCACATATGATAATCAAGATAACGTCGAATTATTTCATCTTATTTGCTTCTGGCAAATTTTTCTTTTCACTTCTGGTGGTAAGATTTTATAGTAAAAGAATCTTCTGGTTCTTTTATGGACGTCCATATGAAATCATTCGACTTATCATAATTGATTTTGGATGATCAAGATAACCATAAATGATACAAATTTTTTGAATCATATCACCTTTTTGATGCATCGTAATATTTGATTCAATAATTTGTATAATATCATCTCAAAGAGAAAGCTTACAGCTTTTCCAATGCGAGCTTTTGGCCTGAAAAGATATTCATTATCACGTCCAATCTCTTAGTTTCTTTGAATGAAATGTATCATTCTTGTCACTTCAGGGAATAGAATGATATAAATTCATTATCATTCACTTCAGGGAATGATGTAGATTTAGTAAGACGTGACTAATGATTCTTATCAAAAGCTCATTATTTTGCTCAGTCATTGAAAGACCTGATACAAATTTAAAATATATTATGAACGTTTGCATTTCATATTGCTACTTCAAGAGCATACTCGATATTGCTACTTCAGGAGCACATTCGAGACGTTCATTCAAATATATATTCTTTCCACAATTTCAATTATGCAACTTCAGGTGCATAAATCATAATGAGCTTTTGGTACAAGTATCAATCATTTAAACTATGAGATACTCAAAAGCTATTATTGATTTAGGGCGATCCTTCAAGGATGCTCCATTTTCCATTCTCAAATAAATCATATCATCAATAATATCTAACAAGTATAAAATAATAAATAAAACTTGTATCTTAGAGATTTCAAATAATATATTGAAAAACTTACTTGAAATAGAAGACTACTATCTTCATAATTTGTTTTTCAACTGAATCTCTTGCAGCTGTCTCTGAAAATTTTATCATGTAAAAGCTTTTTGCGTGTGTTATTAACTCCACTTTTTACTCAAAAGCTTTCAAGAAAAGTTTAACTTATCCAGCGCCTCAATAATCATAATCTATCAAGTAAACATGTCAGAAAGTCAAGAAAAATAACAGCCCATGAAACTCAAATGTTTAGCACGGAATTGAAAATAAGAATATAGCTTGCGAGGTGTGGGTCCTGCTCGTTTTGGCACAAGCTCCAGAGGTGGCTGATGCAGGTCTCCTTCTCTTTCATTACTTTTATTTTTATTTTTATTTTTAAAATGTTGCTAACAAGCCCCACACCTTTTGACTTTTCTTCTCCTGTAGGAAAAATTAATAGAAATTATTAGTTAAATATAACATGCCACCCACTCTCGAAAGCTAATGGAATTTGTTAGTCAATTATGGCATGCTAGATCATTAAAAAAATTTTCCTGTCCTTGCTAGCTGGAGCTCATCAAGTCCGGATTGGCGAATCCATCGCCACCAAAAGCCATATCTTACGAGTGCTGTGTGTCTTGCTCCACGCTCTCCGAATTCCCTCCAATATAGTACATTTGATTGTGGTCATAACTGGCCAAAACCGAAACTAAGTTGTCAGTGAAAAACACTGTATCATCGTCTCCAATTACGAACCACCTCACGTTCGGTAACCCGAGCTTGTAACTTTCTAAAACAATTCGGGCAATCCGAATGGCCGACTGGGAGCTCGAGAACCTGCTCCAATCCTTTTTCTATGCTTTGGCTTTAACACATGCCAAGATTTGGGTTTTAACACATGCCGAGGGAGCTGAGGATAGCACCGAGCTCCGACTCGGAGATCTGCGCACGAGAGAATCGATATGAAGTAGAAGCAGGTTGTTGATAGTTAGTACAAAAGGCCCAAAAAGAAAGTAGACGCCAAAGCTTTTATGGCACCCAACAAGCTGCGAAGCCAGGTCTCCACTCTCTCCCTCTCTGACCGAGCCTCCTTACGCCGATCTCCTCTCAGATCTGCTCCCTTCTCTTTCGTTGTCGTCAGCTTTGTCGTCTCATAGTCCCACCAGTTCCGCTTCTCCTTCATTTGATGTTATAAAACTGGGATCGTGACGATGAGAACCACATCTTCGAAGCTACGGTTCCCCAAAATGAAGATAGGTGATCAAAGTTTGATCACCGATCCGGGTGACCTTAATGAACCGAGTTCTTAATTCGGATATTGCAGGTGGAGCCTATGCGAAGCAGTTTCAAGAGAGAGATGAGAGCTGGGAGGTGAAAGATTTTTTAAGCATCGTGCTGATAACGTGTTATGAACTCAATGAAAAATGAGAGAGTTTCAAGAGATTGAGAGAGAATGAGAGAGGAGATTCTCTTATTGATCTATATATTATATAACATCAATATACCCATATATGTAGGGTTACAAAAGAGACTATGCTTTTGACGACTAGCACTATATATTTAACGGCTAGCTCATTATGCTAGCACTATATATTATGCATTTGATGGCTAACTAAATGTGGTCATACAATTCAAGATAGTTTATAACAAACTTACATTTTTAAAAATTACTTGTATGAGATCTATTTTAACCTTGGACATAAGATTACTCATTAACCTGTTGACCATTTGGTCGAGTTCGAGGAGCATCTAGGTCCACGTGTCAACAAAAGAAAGGAAGAGCAAACATCGTTGCCCGTTGGCTGCTTTTCCTCTTTGCTTGCTTTTTTCTCTTTGTTTTCTCCGCTACACTCTTTCCCCCCCACTTCCCTACACGCAGTCATCCAAACGCTTCTCGCTGTAAGCCTTTCTTTGTGCAATTGAGCGGCTAATCCAATGCTAAATCTGCTGGACACACATCCTTTCTCCGAATCTTCCTCCCCAACTCATCAATTTTAACGCCTTGTCTATGCTCCATATTAGTATCACACTAAACTACTGATAGTTGAGACTTGGTGCTTTCTATTTTTTTTTCTGCTGCGATCAACTTCTTTTTCTTTCTCATACAAAAATTGAATTTTTGGGAGATTGAGATTCATACACGGCTGTGCTTGTTTGATGGCCCTTTCTTCAAGTTCTTTCTGCTTCAGCAGTGTGGCCTCGGGCCCTCGTAATTCTGTGAGATTTTATAGTCAACGAAGCGCCAAAGCGTCAGGTTTTTCTTGCCACCCGCCTACTATGGTTGCTCGGTTGAATCTACGAGGTACTTCTTTTTTCTTTTTTTCCGTTTTTGGTATTTTATGTTTACTTGCCTTCTTTTTTTAAGAGATGGTGAGACAATCATCGTTTAAAGTGGGGCTTTGCTTGCTTTTTTCCTCTTTGATCTGTGTTTAAATCATCAGCTCTTAAAATCAACGCTAACGTAAAGTCGGCAATTTAGCGGGCGTTGTTTTATCATTGCCTCCAGCACAAGAACTACATTGGGTGACGTCGTGACGATACTTTACACAGGAAGAGATTGAGCATAACACACACAACCCCTCCCCCCCCCCCCCCCCCCCCAAAACAACAAAAAAAGAAAAAAGGAGAAGACAGAGTGGCTGCAAATTAAAAAATGGTAGTATGATTGTCGTAATTTCCCCTTCTTTATTTGAGATGAGATAGGAATTTGTTTGTTTGGCCCAGAGGAAGCAAACATGAGGTGCTATTATGTAAAGAAAAAAGGAAGAGAAACATATGCTTTATATACATATAGATGGGAGTTTGGCTTACATCCTGTGAACTGGATATGTCCTGTTAAATAAATGAACGGACTAGATTGATTGTGATAAATAAATAAATAGATATCGTTCATTCTTTTTAACGGTACATGTCATTTTTCCCTAGATATAAGTTCAACTCAATGCATAGAAGAAGAAAATAGACTTCTCAGGTCCAATGGATGTAACCCAACCATGCATACGCCATAATGCAAGTGTTAGCAACCATGTGGTAGACGGTAGAAAGGAGGCAGTCTCTTCAACTGTTCTCTCACTCATTGCTCTCGGCCCATTTATTATTTAGTTGGCAGCCAATACCAAGGTGCCAAGGAGTTCCTTAGGGCTTGGATTGTTTCTGTAAGTGATACAAGATTACAAACAGTGCTGTACATATCACTCTTAGTTCTGTAAATAGCTATGAAAGCTTTTAGGGTAATGTTACAAACTTTGTATTCAATTCCGTTTCTATATTTTGATAGAAGTAACCTAAGTACGCATATGGTAAACTATTTTCGCTCTATATGTAAGTTGAACAGCCACCCTTTTCAGTATTCTATCTGGTATCTTTGTTTGGGGAGCTACAATTAGGACAGACTGCTCATGTGCTATTAATTTGAAGCACATGTGGTAAATCACGGAACCTTGCATATGATTATGATCACAAAAGTCCATTTTCTTACTCCACTAGATAGGCTACATGAGGCTATAGCTTACAGAAAAGGAACTAGCACTGCCTTATCCTTGGTGAGGGCAGGATTCCATGTTAGGGATCTGGATCACAAGTGTTATTACCAAACTGTGTTAATGACCTGGTCATTTCCATACTGATTTTCCTTTTGCTTAATGCAGACTAAACCTTTCTGTTTTCAACTTTTATATCTTGTAGGAAAGGCATTTCCAGGTGATGGGGTGCCTGAAACCAAGGAATCCTCCTTAGTGGTTTGTTTTGGGGAAATGCTGATTGATTTTGTTCCAACTATTAGCGGGGTTTCATTGGCTGAAGCGCCTGCATTCAAAAAAGCTCCCGGAGGTGCACCTGCTAATGTTGCTGTTGGCATATCTCGTCTTGGTGGCTCATCAGCTTTTATAGGGAAGGTATCTTGTAATATACGTGTCCGGATTTCTTGGTTTTCATGGTTAGTTAGGTATAAGGAGAGCTGGACTAATAATTCAATGCTTGAGGGTTAATGTGGCCCCTCTTACTTTAGGTCGGCCTCCCTAATCCCATCCCTTTTCTGGCCTTTCTGTGGGTGTCTAAATGTGGTATTTAATGGAAGTCATCTATCTGAAGCTGGAGTTTATTTACCCCGCCCAAAATGACGACTTGATTGCTGATGTCCAGCCTGTTACCTTTTCTGAATTTGTTCTGCCTTCTATACTGATATCTACCAACCACAGATAAGTCCTGAGATCAAGTTTCACACACCAGTTTTTTTGGTTGGGTAATTTTTTGGCCCAGGACAAAAAAATGTTTTCCAAACTGCTACAATAATGTGGTCCCTATTAATGTCTTTCTCCCCTAGTAGATGAGATTTTTGGAAACTTGTCATGGGTTTAATTGTTAAACCAAAATTGAACAAGAGATTAGGGAACTGCCTGATTTGGCAATCATGTTTGTCCTGATCCTCAGCATTGTGTAAAAATAACAAACTGCACCTTCATTATCCATGTAGTATGTATTTCCATGTTGAATTTACAATCACCTTTAGAGCATTCTCATTGGATTATGCAATGCAAATCCAATGAGAAATTTAGCTAATAGGACTTGAAAATGTTCTACATTGGATTATCTAACTTCAAAATCTTTGACTTTTAGCTATAGTTAAATTAAGGTTTACAATCAAATTCGATTGTTACTATTTCACATCCAAACGAATAAAAAATAATATATTTATACACTCTCTCTCTTCCCCCTATTCTTCCTCCCCATTCTCATTCTTTCTCCTACATTATTTCTCCATATTATTTAATAAAAAATAATAATGTATTTTCATATAAGCTCTTAATTTAGGAAAAAAAATTAATAGAAAATAATTTTTAAAAAATTATTAAATTTATAATATTTTCTTATTATTTTGACTAATAAATGGATAATCTAATTTGGAAATAAGTTTTGAATGAAATAGCCAGATGTAAAATCATGTCATATATGTAAATTGTACATTTGCATTTGGAGAATCCAATAAGAATGCTCTTAGCGTAGGCAATCGTTGTGACTTCACTACATATTTCTATAGTTGACACGTTTCGTGTATATGATACCATGGTCATATCTTTAATTCCATATGCAACGTGCACAGGTTGGTGAAGATGAATTTGGATACATGCTTGCTGATATATTAAAGGAGAATAATGTGAACAATGATGGAATGCGTTTTGATCCTGGTGCACGCACTGCTTTAGCATTTGTTACACTAAGGAGTGATGGGGAACGTGAGTTCATGTTTTACCGCAACCCTAGTGCTGATATGTTGCTTCAAGTGGTTGAACTTGATTTTGATTTAATTAGGAAGGTAAGTGAGAATTGCTATTACAATAGTAATAATAGAAAGAAATATCTTATAAACAAGGAATATAGAACCGGATATTCCATACAGAAAATTATTTGACTGAAGCATCATATTAATATACATGGTAACTCAGTTATATTACATGCAATCAAGGATGTGATATTGTCTCTAAATCTAAAACTTCTGTTATGTCAGTTACTCCAACATGTATAAATCTCATGCATCCTTTTGGTAACTGACATCAGGACTGACATTTCAACACTTTATCAAGTACCTCTTTCCTACGCACCTATAAAGAAAGTATCTCTTTTCTATGTTCAAAATTGACACCCATGTTAAAATCATGCATCCCATTCTCCCCCAAGTGTTCACCGATAGGAATTTTTATGCATCTTTTTGTATCCCCCTATCCTATGGCAGGCAAAAATCTTCCATTATGGTTCTATTAGTCTTATTACTGAACCATGCAAGTCAGCCCACATTGCTGCAGCAAAAGCTGCAAAGGATGCTGGTGTGGTTTTATCGTATGATCCCAACCTGAGGCTTCCATTGTGGCCTAGTGCAGAAAGTGCTAGAGAAGAAATTTTGAGTATATGGGACACTGCAGATATTATCAAGGTAGCTACCCTGTGAAAAATGCAGGCTATGGACTGCGGGGGTTCACAATTGATTGTTTCTGTCCCCTTTCTAGAAGGGCGTGGTACAATGCAATGCACAAAAACTAAAATTTATCATTATTTCAATGAATTCAGATAAGTGAAGAAGAGATTTCTTTTCTGACTAAAGGCCAAGATCCATACAATGATGCTGTTGTTCGTAAATTATTTCATCCGAATCTTAAATTACTCCTCGTCACCGAGGGTCCAGATGGTTGCAGGTACTACACTAAGGTAAGCCTTCACTGTATACTTCCTTATTGTTTCTGCTTAATTGTAGTTCCTTTGAAATTTTTACATTCCAAGCAATAATCAAAGAATGTTAAGACGTCTCCCTAAATACTTTGCTAAACCCTCGTTTTGGTGGACAGCTTGAAAAGCAAATAAAATAGTTGTTCTCTTTATGAAAGCAAGATATGTTCTTAGATGTTAATTGATGATATCTAACCATTCTAGATCAACTTTGTATGAATCTTCAAAGAAAACAAGAATTAACAGTTTGACAAAAACCATTTATAAATAGATATAGTAGCTTTCATTGGCAGAGATGAGTTGAATTTGTGTGATCATTATGCAGCATTTGTTGTCATCTGCCAGTATATTCGATATTGTAATTTCAAGGAATATCAAAACTCATATAAAATTATGAGGGGAAGGTCAAGGTTTTTCATATTATACATGTGCAATCAACTTCCATTTAACGAAGGTGGTGTGTTAACGAAGAAGGTTATATGCAGCTTCTAATCACTGTATAGGGTCCAGTTAATTCATTTCATGAAGAAAAAGAAGAATAGCAGTTCCTTAAATGATTATATAAGTGCTCTTCTAACATGCAAATCATGCTTGAAATGCTCTAGATTGTTGGGCCCAAGTTCTTACGATTGCACCATATATATTTCTGCAGGAGTTCAGTGGAAGAGTTGGGGGTTTGAAGGTGGATGCTGTTGACACCACTGGTGCTGGGGATGCTTTTGTTGCTGGAATCTTATCACAGCTAGCTGTCGATCTCTCCTTGCTTCAGGTACTTATTTACAGATACAGATAGCTAATTATGCTTCTTTCAAGTCAATCCTTCATTATGTTCTCTCTTTCTAGCGAAATTAATTTGGTTACAAACTGTTGTATTTATTTGACTGCATAATCCTTTCTGTTACCTTTATCACGAGTTGTTGCCCCAAATATTGGGTTACTCTTCGACTGTCTAATAAATGTCTCTGATGTCATCAATGGTATATTATATATATGGATGTATAGTCAGTTACTGATCTTATCTTTGGGTTAAAAATAGCCCGATCATTCTCACAATGGTTCTTAAAAGACTAGGATGGCATCTTGATAATTTTGTGAGTTTTTAAAGAACCCTCCTTGACCCACCTTCGGTAACTATTCCCTGATTGTATATTCTTCATGATCTGCCTTTATCACGCAAAGCCCCTGCACTAAAGTAAAATTCTCTCTCAAAAATCCTCAGATTTCAATCATGCTGCTTTCTTTTCTTTTTCCTTCCGTTTTCTGTTCTTTTATTTTAGTTTTCAGTTTACATGCGTTAAGTCTTAACCCTCAATTTGATTCGGGGAACACAGTATCATCCTACTCGATTGTTAATACCAATTCTTACCATAAGCAACACTGATTCTTTTATTTGTCACAGTTGACCTATTATCTCATTTAATTTACTTATTGAGGGTCTCCTTCTTAAAACCAACATATTATCCATGTACCTTAATAGATTGGTCAGTGATGTTACTGGTTTTAAATTGTAGAAAGAGGACTTACTGAGAGATGCTCTCAAGTTTGCTAATACTTGTGGTGCATTGACCGTGATGGAGAGAGGTGCGATTCCAGCTTTGCCAACTAGAGAAGCTGTGCTAAATGCCATGCTCCAGTCTGTAACATAGGTCTAGATTCCAATCTCTTTATTTATGTACGTGCATTCTTGTTTCCTGGCTATTTGCTGAAACACCATGCTGAATAAAAATAATTGAAAATAGAATAATTCATTTAAACATATTCGTGTTAGTTTTTGTTGTTGTATCACAAGCCTTAACCTCGATCTGAAATTATCTTTTTTTGTTTTTTTTTTATAAGTAGATCTGACATTATCTTAATCCCGCGGACTCAGCAGATCTTCTATAAGACCACTTTTTTATATGAACACCTTTGTATGTCTGTTATCTGAATACAAGCCCATTCATCTTTCTGTTTGAACTTGATGAATTGATTTTAGTAGTGTTTTATGTAATTAAGCCAGATGTAGTTGAACGGCTTCCGTTATATAGTAGAGAGAGGGGATGAAAAGCTGCTGATATAGACTTTTCTGGGTATATAGACCAATGTTTTGAATACCGTACTGGATGTCGTACCGGTCAAGGCACTGAAACGAAATATTTCGGTACCGGTATCGTTTCGTGTACCGTTTGGGATAGTCGATATATAAATAAATTATATATATAAATATATATTAATTATATTTCAAAATAATAATTTATATATAAATAAATTATACATAAATATATATATCTATATAAATTATAAATAGTTTAGTCTAAATTGGGGGTAAAAAAATAAATTTTTAGTTTGAAAAAATGAAAAAAATAAAAAAAAAAGACCGAAATACAGGCCGGTACATAGGCCGGTACCGGCCGGTATTTGAACCGGTACGAAATTATAGAATTTTTGTACCAGTCCGGTGGCCGGTACGATACGATTTTAAAAACAATGATATAGACACCCATGCTAAACAATGATATAGACACCCATGCTATCAAAGCGGAGCATTGACATAAAGTCATATCTAAAATTTCATGAAAATACATGTTTTTCATAAATCCAAAACCTCCATAGCCATAACTCATATTGGATTAATCAAAATAATAATATAATATTATTTTTTAATAATAATTTTTTTTAATATTTTATAATTACACCAACCATATATTAATTAATAATTTAATTTGATACTTAGATTATTTTTTCCAACTAATTTTGTTCCTCAACCTAATTAATCCAATTAAAAGAATTTGATAAACATCTACCACTGTTTGGTTGTAGAGATTTCTCAGCAACCAAGCACAACAAAAAATCAGCATGCTAAACGAATGCGGGAACGTAAAATGCAGAGACAATTTTCAGATCAAGAAGAATAATAACGAAAACGACAAAGAAAAAAGATAGGATGGTTGCCCGTCTAGCACAGTAAAAAAGATAGATAAGCAAATGCATAGATAATAATAAGAAATACATTTGGTTGGCATAAATAGTAACATTTCAGATTTGAAGAAATTATAGTTATATTATAGCTTAAAGTTTCCCACTTATCTTTTTGACTAATCTAATGCAGCTGTGTTTTGATAAAATAAATCATTTTGTTAGGCTTTTGATAAAGCCAATGCTAATGCTCTAACTTGTAATTTGCATAGTCAAAGCAAGAGAAGCTAAAACCCAGCAAGTACTCGAGAGCTCTAAGCCCCAGACCATAGCCAAACATGGTACAAACTGCACAGTTGCTGTCTTGGTAGGTATGATGCCGTGGGACTGTAATGGTCAGAATGATTCGCATGTAAGAACTGCAACCACCGATGAGAGAAGCAAATGGACGAGAACGAGGTCCATTTCGACAGAGAGGGAATGACGGCCATTATTATTATTGGGAAGAAAGGGTGGCCATTAAGGCGTAATCAGATAACAGGACCACCAAAGGACTCTTCTTCATTGATAATCTTCACTTTCACTTTTGATGGAGGAACACTTCTTGACATGAAAGAAAATTTTGGGCTTACGTAAATCCCGAAATTAAAGCTTTTGTAGAATTCTCGAGCCTTGTTTATTTTTCCCCCCATTTGTTTCTCTTTGTAATCGAAAACAGTACTCAAGATAACTCCGGCCAACCTCTACCATGAGAGATACAAAAATGAATGGTATCGTGGCCTGAGGACGAAATTGGAGTGCAAATGAGATTAATGAACGTGTGGATGGATGCCCACGTCAAACGGAGTAAAATTAGGTGGTTTTAGCAAATGGAACCTATAGTCTAAGAGTGTGACACATTGACTAACGTGTTCATATGTTGTATATTCAAGATGTTAATTCGGTTTTTTACCTTAATTTCGGTAAAACAGTTGGAAGTTACATTCAATAGGTGATCCGATCTTTATGCTAAAACCACGAGAATGGAGGACGACCTTACCCTTTAGAAAACCATCTCTTTAAGTACCCAGGTCTTAGCACCCCCAACCTCTTGGTTCTCTCAATCGTGGTAAACACAAAAGGAATTCAGTGTAACTGTAACAACCGCAACAAAAACAATGGCTGATGATCCACAGGGTGATCAGGCAGAACGCGAGCGCATTTTTAAGCGCTTTGATGCCAATGGTGATGGCAAAATCTGTGCAGAGGAGCTTGGAAATGCCCTGAAAGAATTCGGCAACGTGACGGACGATGAGGTGCAACTTATGATGACTGAGATCGATACTGACGGGGATGGATTCATTTCATTCCAAGAGTTCATAGCATTTGCCATTGATAATTCTGGTTTAATAAAAGATGTTGCTAAAATATTTGGTTAATTCCTGGCCTTATCTTTCTCTTGTTCGGATCATATATATTTTCACGTCTTCTCCATACTTTTGGGTGTCATTTATTTGCAGAGCTGAACTGATCATAAGGGATTGATTCGTTTGGAATGTTTTTGTTTTTGTTTTTTGTTTTTTTGGATGATGATTTGAAACTGTTACTCCTTTGTTTTTTAGTGTGATATCGCATTTAAAGTAGGATCATTGCTAAAGAACTATGCCATGTGTAAGCCAGGTAAACCCCCCCCCCCCCCCCCAAAAAAAAAAACCAAAAAAAAACACATATGGTCTTTTAATATTCAAAGTGAAATCGGACAAATTTCTTAAAAAAAGTACTCGAGAATTTCTTAAAATCGATACAATTTAAGGAAGAGAGACAATTTTTAACTCCTGGCATCAATGATTGTCTTTACACTTACCAATTCTGACATGAAGTTTGACAAACTTCTGTTTAAAAAAAAAAAAAAAAAGAAATCATTAAAATTGATATTATTTATGAAAAAGAGACAATATTAAACTTAATTATTGATAATAACTATATTTATCAGTTCCAACATGGATTAGCATTATTGAATCAATGATAAAGTACTACACCTTCCTCCTTCGCATTGGGAAAACCCTCAAGCGATGGGAAAGTGGCAATAGTTGTCTAGAGATGCACAAGGATTCGTGAGAGTAATTACGTTGGGGTATGGCTACGAAGATGGTTATTAACACACTTTCAAGCGCTGAGAATGTCTTTTTAAGGAAGTGTTAAACTCACTTTTGAGTCATTCGTGCCTTTCTTATGAGAAAGACAATTTTTTAATGTGAGAGTGTATTAATAATTAGGAGTACTATCCGTATAGGAGGCGGGGTCAACCCTTCCCTACACCTTGCCCTGCATGGGCTGGGGTAGGATTTGCATCCCCCCCCTTGCTCTGGTGCCGGGGGAGGGTTGGACACCCCATTTTGCCTACCCATTGGAGTCAACTCGCCCCCCGCCCCCATTAGGTTTTCTCCTTACGGGGGCAAGGCGGACGGGAGCTGGATGGTGGGGTGCGGGCTCTCATTGCCTACCCCTATTAATAATCATCTTTCTCACCCATCCTTTCATTCATTTTGAATAGAGTAATAGATGTCTTTTCTTTTCAAATTGAACGAATTTTTAAGAAATTTTAATTTTTTTTAAATTACACTTTTATTAATAGACAATTCCTATTAATAAATTACACCTTTTAAAAAAAAAAACGTAATATTTACATAATTCATAATTATATCGCACCTTACTTATTTTTTATATGCATGTTGTACTTTCCCGTTGTGTTTGCCTAAGTCAATCAAACTACTGGTTCGCTTCATTGCTTCAGTATACCATAAATTGGAAGGATGCTCACAGATTGAAAACCATACAACCCATAAAAAACCACACAAATAAACAACATATTAAGATTCCCTTTAATTAATCATATGAAATGTTTTTGTGTCGTTTTATATGTACAAAAGAAAATACTAAATATTGTAAATTTAAGAGATATTTACATCTTTTTAAAATTATAATAATAAAAAAGAAAATATCTGTCAAGAGCTTCTTTAAGCTTGTGATGAGGTGCCCTCTGGATATGAGCTTCGATACGTGGCTTTCATTCAGGTGCTCACTAGGGTTAGGATACGCTTATTTCATTCGATCGAGCACCATCTCGTATGGTCTTCTCTCTCTCTCTCTCTAATGGCTGCAATCCGGCCCATTGTAATGGGCAAACCGAGTTTTAGTCCTCTTACTCAGCACTAAGTTTCAACTTTGGACATGACCCCCGTTCCTTTTCCAGTTCTGCCGTTGCCTCCATTTGCAGCGCCGTCCACTTCTTCTGTTGAGTCTGTCATGTACTGCGGAGGAGCTGAAGTGGAAAGAAGAAGGAAGATGCGACAGTTTTGTTAGTTAAGAATTGTATGGTGCGATACGATGTCGTTTGAATTAGTGGGTGTTACAAAGAACGATGTCCTTCTGGAGCTGCATGTGTATTTTGTTGTAAACATATGTTGCGTTTTGATAAAGAGCACCACGAGTTGATTTGCTCATTTGCCTCCAACTCATCTCTCTCTCTTCTTCTTCTTCTTAGTTTTCTCTCTACTTTTTCTCTCTAATTCCTAGTTCTTGAAGAGTGACCACCTTGAAACAGTCACAACACAAGGGGTTTCATTACAGAATCAGAGACGATGATACTTCTAGTAAAAAATTTGGATTTTATATTTCTTTTAAGTGCTCCAAAGTGATAAAACATGCCATGTGCTTTGATTAAGATTTTTGTTTCTTCTCTATCCCAAATATTAGTAAATATGTTATTTTTCACTTGCGTTTTGATGTCCTACATTTTTTTCAACAACGAAATCACCTGCTTTCTCTATTTTTTAGTAGGCATTGAGAAAGCTCTATTGTTTAAAAGATTAATGCACATGTATTTTTCAATTCTTTAGATCCCTCCGTCAACAGAGAGAGAGAGAAGTAATCTAAATTTGTTTTCATATTTTAATTTTAATTTTTTTTTTAAATATGTATTTTCTGTGTGCTTAACTTTTATATTGTTGATGTAGTCTTTTCTGAAAAAACAAAATGTTAGATAAAAATTTGCATGTCTATTAAGCTGTTTTTGCATCTGGTAGACTCTGGGTTAAGAAAGATATAATTTTTCAAATTTGCGATATGATCTTTAAGTGGAATGGACCATGCAGAGTAATGTTGTTGTGTTTGTGCTAGTACGTTACAATTGATGTATATTTTGATGTACGCTCAATAAAATTACCAAGATCATCTAGTTTATTAATGGTTCTTTTGTTTTTCTTGTACAAGATAGTGCCTAAATAGTGTGCTAATTCACCTCTATTTTACTATATGTTAAGCAATTTGTGTGACTTTGAAACTGTACTTATTATCTTATGATTCTTAAAAATATCAAAATGTATTGTGTTAATTATTGTTTAATCCAATTTTGTTATTGTTGCATTGATGTGAGTTTATAGTTAAGATTATTTGTATATGATGAACCATATATTGTTGAATTTGAGACACCAAGGTAAAAAATAATTTTTAAAAGTATTGAATCAAGTTTTGTTTAGGCGTTCTAGAATAGTTGATGCACAACAACCGTTTGCAAGAATACGCTCAAAGGCCATCTGTAATTTCACTGCCAGTATATTGCATTGCTAATGAGGGATCTTAATATGCATCACAATTTAGGTTTGTTGTGACTGTGGACGAGAAAATTTATACTTCTCCCAACATGTTTTCACATTGAAAAGCAGCTGAACATGATATAACCAAACTTCCACTTGAGAACATATTACAAAATATAAAGGATTGAGGTTGCCCTCTCATTCATTAGGCTTGTTGCTTCAAGATTGTAGATTTTGATTGTGAGCTTATGCAACTCTCTCTTCTTCTTCTTTTTTTCATTTATTACGAGGGTTCATATGGCTCTTTAGCATTTTATAATTATTATCTTTTATATTTTAGTTGAACTTGGGATTCGAAAGAGTTGTCACGGTTTTTTTTCCAGTCAAACTTTACTTGACAAATCTCACATATTGTCTAAGGTTGCAAGAGTCCATAAATGAGGGTCAACTAATTTATTGGTAGATCTGATTCACATTTTCATAGTAGTAATAATTTGCATCTTATTTATCTTTTATATGATTTAGGTTCTCCCTTTTTAGTTTTTATTTTTATTTTTTTAATTTATTTTTAGTGTAGAATGTTGACCCGTATAAAACATGGACTCTTTTTAACCATTGGTCTTAGCTCATATGTTCAAGCTTGATTCATAAAAGAATGTTAGGAGGTAACTATCTTAATTTGTTTTTGATAATTCGTTGAATTTGGACCTATTTTACTTGTCGTTCTATATGCTTCCTTCAGGTGTTTGAATTTGGTTGTTTAAGGACCATTGGATTTGGGGAACTTTCCCTTGAATTATTTGAGATGCGCTTGCAGAAAACTTATTTTTGAAGATTTGTGCACTCCCGAAACTAGTCGGCATTTTGTTATCAGATATCCAGTGCCAATAAAAAAAATTTGCTTTGTAATATCATATGGGCAATGTAATTCTCAAGAGAATTTTCTTACAATAAAGTTTTAGTATACCTTTAGAGCATTAATACGTAGATTGTATCTTTTCTATTGTGAAGTACTTTTGAATATTAATAAACAGTAATCATTCCCAATGGTAAGTATTTGAGCTTGGGATCAACATAATTCTAAAACTACGAAACCAACTGATTTTAAACTGAGAGAACAACATCTAGAGTAATGACTCTAATAGTTTGGAAGACATATTGAGAAAAAGGTTTTAACACTGGTGTATCCTATATGTATTCTAGTTTATTAGGAAAATCACTTTGATTTATTGTTTTGGAGAATTAAGTAGCTTATGAGGAATAGAAAGAAACATATTCTATTTGATCTTGAGTCCTCATATAGCACTTAATGGAAAGAATTAAGTAGCTTTGATTTCTTGTATGAATGACATAATGCTAATCCATATTCCACACGGCCAAGGAAGCATCTTTTTTAATCTCATTATGGCTTGGGTACGGTTCAAAGAAGGGTATGATTTACTCATTGATTTTGGGAACTCACTCCAAAATATTCGAAATATGCCTTTCTAGGAGCATTGTGTTCTGTAGTTCAAATGGCCTCTTATGAAGTCTCTATTGGTCTTATTCTTATTGTGTGCCTTGTGAGCGTGTTTGAATTAATGAAGACAATCGATCAAATTTTTCCCTAACTCAACTCGAGAACCGCAGCATAGGGAATGTTTGTGTCTCTTCACAATGCTCATTTTGAGTTGTGGGTCATAGGGCGGGCATCTTTATTTGATCAAGGGTAGGGGCACGAGGGTCTTGGCACTATCTAGGTGTGAAGAACCTAGGAGGTGTCTGGAATAAGTAGAAATTTCACTCACCGACCTAAGCAATAAGCAAACACTTGAACACGATGACAAGGGATCACCCAATGAATGAACAAGCTCTAAGGAGAGAGGAGAGAGGGAGTCAAGAACCATGCTTTTAGAGAAGTGGCGGTTTGAATCTTATTTGAACTGCGAGAATAACTTACTAGGACTCGTTTAGAGAGTGAGATGAGATGTGAATTTTTTAAACAGTAGAAAGATAGTTTGTGAATTATAGTGAGATAGTTTGAGTTGAGTATTTTTTAGATTTTAATAAATGGGAGAGAAAAGATTGACTAAAAAATATTATAAAGTTAAAATATTGTTATAATATAGTTTTATAATATTATTTTTGTTTAGAGATTTAAAAATTTTGATTTTTTTTTTTTTTTGAAAATTTGATAAAGTTGTAATGATTAGTTTGAAAATCTTGTATTTGAATTATGTTTGGAAATAAGATGGAATGAGATAAGATGAAAATTTTGAGATGGGATCTATTTCCAAACAAGCATGTTGTGCTAGGGGTGCTACTTGCCCTGTACGGGACGGGGCCACCTCGTCCTTGCCCCTTTCCTCCGCATGGGCGGGGGTGGGGATTTTTTCCCTGCAATCTGCCCCCATCCATGCAAGTGCAATACCCTGTATGCTGCGCAGGGTGCTAGATTGGACCTCTATCTGTCTGCCCCCCACCCCTAGCACAAAAATAAAATGGTCCAAAAACACATTTAAACCTATTTTGGGATCATTATAGGCCCAAAATTTAACTACAAATATAAATCTATTTAAAAATTGAAAACAAAAAATAAATTATATGGATAGAAACTATTAACTATATAGTAAGTTTCAACTATTAACTAATAATCATCACTAACGCACTAAGCTATTACAATGATACAAATTAAGAAGACTAATAAACTATTACAATATTACAAACTCATCTGAAAATAGTAAATATTACAAATGTACTATAACTATTGTAGCAACATTACAATTAATTGTAAATTAACAAAATCATAACATTTCAAATTTGATCAATTTGTGGTGTCGGGTGGCAGTGAGTTCATTGAATTGTGTCGACTGCTGTGAGAACGTGATAATCGAGATCATAAAATCTACAATATTAATAAGTTAAAAATAAAACAAATTAGAATTATAAATTTATAAACATGAAACAAAAATTTAAAATACAAAATATTAAAAAGTACCAATCAAGATGAGATTGGGCCATTGGGATGAAGATGAGCATAGGTCATTGGATCCTTAGGATTAGGATTCAGCATATGTATATTAAGAATATAAAAGCTCAAAAACAACAAGCAAAATAATTAGGTACTAAAATATTATGTAAAATTATAAATGCAAAAAACAATTAAGGGACAAATTGTGCAAACCGTAGCAATGGTGGGTCCTATACACACAAAGTTATACTGCAAACCATGGCCTGAGTTTTCCTTTTTAATTAATATATATTATAATATATAGAATATTATATATATATATATGGGCAATGGGGGTGGAGTGGGGTATTTACGGGATGGGAGCCACTCTCGTCTCTTCCCTGCCCCCAGGGGGGGCACCAGATACACACTTGGCAGACGGGAGATCCGCCCCACCCACACAAGGGTAGGGCAGTGGGGGTGGGGTCAAGAGGCCATGCTCTGGCCATATTAACGTTCTAGCCCAGGGTAAAGCATAGTACAAATTAACTCAATATCCAAGGAGTAAGCATAGATAAAGTTTTTGGGGCAATTAGTGAAGATAAAAATGTTGAAGTGGCTCTTGCTTCCAATAGTGCATCAGAAGGTTCAAATCTAGGGTATTCCTTAGGAATGCCTCTGGTGCATCAGGAATTTAGCATTGATCAAGATGTTGAAGTGACTGTTGACAACATCGCAAGAAGAGGTGCAAATCCAAGGTCTTCCTCCGTAATGCCTCCATTTAGCCATGAATTTTGTTGGTAGTGGGTAACTCTCATGACTCATGTTGTGTCCACATGGGTGAGAAATTATTAATTAACTCCCCTCCGCTATCACAATTTCAAGAAAGTTAATTAACTTCCCATGTAAAAACTCTTTAAATAAGGGTTTACATACATTAAATTATGTGTGAAAAAAATCTATATCAAAAAGAGAAAAATTCTCATCTCTCTATAATTTTCAAGAAAAACTATTTAAATCTCTTGATCTTGAATTATGAAATTTTTTAGGAGACTTTAGTAGCCTCCTAAGCGACGTAGAAGTCACTACAAGAAATATGACCTTTTGCAGCGTTTTTTATTTTGTTGCAATTAAAATTGTTGCAATAGGTAGCTTTTTACAGCGAAATTAAACTCGTTGCAACGTTTTCACATTAATATACGATTTAAAACTGGGGTATATTAATTTTTTTTTTTGCAGCGATTTATTACTTAAAAGCAGCAAAAATATGCTTTGCAATGGAAAAAAATTTGTTACAGCGGATAATCTCGTTGCTATTGGGTGTGGGTGGCAAATCACTCGAGCACTTTAATTTTTCCCCCCGAAAATATATACCCTCTGTTACCGAGTGCCCATTCTCCTCCACTTTAACGTTCTTACCATTTCTCCTACCTTCAATGCCCAGTCACCCCCTTTGAGAATCACGACTTCGATTACCTCCCTCGTCGACTACGTCCCAAACCCTAGATCCGAATTTTGAAATGTTCATTTTCCTTCCGCAGAATTTACGTTCATAGTTTCCTCCCCATACGAGCTCTGTTTGTCGGTGATTACTATCAGAGTAGTTTCACACCGATTTCTACCTTTAAGTTGATGTTGTTGAGCCCGACTGTTGGGTTAGATGTTTGAATATGAAAGCATCGCCTTTCTTGCACGATTTATATATATATATCTGCATTTTGGTTGAGTGTTGATGTGGGTATACGGATGTTCATAATTTTTGGGTGATAGTTTTAATTTGTGTGTCCTCCGATTGACTGATTTTTCGTTGAAATCCCTTCTTCTTCTCTTTATCCATCGAGAATGCAATTGATATTGTATATAGAAAAACCCCTTTTACCCCCACAACAGACTGCATGTCTATCTCTACACTGTGAAAAAAGTTATGGCCTTGTTCCACAAAATGGCGTTTAAAGAAATTAACCATCAAAATCCCTAAATTCATGTCATAAGTGCTCACCTACCTGAATTATCATACCAAATGATTTACTCTAATTTATTGGTTAGGCTACCACTAAATGGAAGGTAAATGATAATTATAATATGAAATGAAGACTACTGTTTGTAGTACTACTAACTAAGTCAATGAACAGCTCTTGATTGATAGCAAACCCATTTCTCTAGAAATGTCAAAATGATACAAAATGAGGCAATATAATTGATAGACTAAGAAAGAGGAATAAACTCTAACACACACACACACACACACACACACACACACACACACACACACACACATAAACTGGTATTTAATTTTTCCTTATTTAATAACAAATTAAGGAGGCAATATAATTGATCATGCTAATTATAATATTGTGCCTTCCTTAGTTTTTTTAACTCCTCACTTTCATGTCTCTCCTCATTGTCCATACAAGCATATTTGGGGGATCCGATTAGCCCCCCCAAGGTGCTGTTTTTCTTACTTTTCTTATAGAAAAGTTTTTAGCCTATCTCTCTCAAATTATATGCAAAATCAATTTTCCTTCAAATGTTGGTGTAGTCAATTATTATTAAAATGCATTTATGCTGCAAATACAGTAGGACTCCACATTTAAAACAACATATTCCAAAGCAAAAATGCATGTCCACAGTACCTTGAAGGAACAAATTGATTTATTGAGAATTAAACAGTGATAAGTAAGTAACATATGAAGCTACTATATTGTTTATATAATTGGAAATAATTATTGTGTGGGATATACATGATAGAGTGACACCTCATCAATTATGGTTTAGGTCATGTATGTAAAACTATTTATTATACAAGCTTAAGCCAAGAGACTTGGAAAAAACATTCATTAATCCAAAGAATTGAGATTTATCTGTTTTCATCCCTTAAAAATTATTTATCATACTAAGCCTTTAGTTTCTTAAAATTAAGGGAAGCAGCAGGTAAACTTTGTCTGGTGTCACTTAACAGACAATTATTGGTCACTTTGTTTCTTAAAAGCCAGCTTGACTTGGTGAAATTGGTAGCCTCATTATGATTTGCAAGAGTCTCATTCTTTTTTAATGTGGATTCACTGCTTAAATATGTAGTTGGGTGTGTAACCAAGTGCAAGGAAGGCAGAAACATGAAGAATTCATGCTATCTACTGCTTGAAGAGGTGAGATGATTTTTTGCCTTGTCAGCTTTGGTTTCGAGTATTTTGAGATTATGAAAAGTACTTTTAACAGTTTTCAAGTTTTTTTTTAACAACAAACATATTCATTTTTTTCTTTAATAGCATTAAATTTGAAATTCTGTTAAAAAAATTCCACCAACAAGATACTGAAGTGATGTACCAAAGGGTCACTATTTTAAAACACTTGCCACTATATATATGTCTACATCTAGCTTTTCAAAACACACACCAAATCTTTGAGTATTAACTACTTTAAGCTTTCGAAAATAAGACATATTTGTATGTATTGTGGGCTGTCGCTGATTAAAAAGTTTAGCTAGCTACAATTATTTGCACCCTTCTTTGTCTAGTGTCACTTAACACACAATTAAAGCATTATTGGCTAGAGTTTGACACTGGGACAAACTGGCCTTAATTAAATTTACTAATGGATCTGTTAGCTATCATTGTCTTGGTCAATGAACAAAATCCTAAGCCCAAAATATTCCAAAGTTATAAAGTAGTGCATGCCATGCATGCAGCATGCATTCAACAAGCCTTCTAAAACTTTTTGTTGTGATTTTCAATTTTCTTTACAAAGCCCTTTCACATTTTAGTATTTTCTGGGCTGAATCATATCAAGTTCTAATCTCTCTCTCTCTCTCTCTCTCTCTCTCTGTGTCTCTCTCTCTCTCTCTCTCAAAGTTTTAGAAGTTTAAGAACAAACAAGTAAAAATATTCTTGTCAATTCTTCGAACACCTGATCTCTGTAGCAAGGAAGTTAAAGAAACCTACTCGAAATGCTTATTCCAACCATGCACCAAAAGTAAGTATTCTATATATTTGTGTTCCCTGGATTTCATATGCTTGGAATTGAAATACATTGATGTATGGATAATACATCCAAAAAAGGTTTCTTAACACCATATCTTTGGTTCTTTCTTAACACCATACACTAGCAATGCTATCATGGCATTATAGTTTCCAGGTCACTCCATGTTTTTTATTAGATTTCTTTGTAAGTTATTTATTTGATAGCTTATTCTTTTACTAAAAACTTGCATCTTCACAAGTCCTTGAACTCATTTTGAACCGTTTGGTAGTTTTTATCTATATATTTGTGCTGGCTGTTGGTTGAATATTGTGTGTGTTGCACTAGTTGCTTTGATTGCTTTCCCTCTGTAAGATCAAGAGTCATAATTTGAATGATTTGCTTTCTTATGGAAAGTATATTGAAAACTTGATTGGGAAATTAATATACTTATAGTTCTGAGTTCATATGCGCTGCTAATTTAAGCTACTTGTAGCAAGTCTCAAAGTTGAATGTAGGTGATGTCCTTATTTGGCTTTTTTTTTTTGTTTGTTGTGTTTGGAATATTGTTTCGTGTTTTTCAGAATGTTTGGTTTTATTTGCTAATTTGTGCATGTTTATGCCTTTTATATTAGTCCAACTTATTAAAGAAATTGTTTTCTAACAGAAATTCTAATCAATGCTAATATAAGTTCAAACCTTTTACTTTCTTTGAAGCTGTGAATGGCTATCTTGGTTGATACATGTTGATTAATTTTATAACCTAGGCCAAATTAGGAGACACAATTCATCCATATATATATATATGGATCATGTATTGCATTTGGCCAAAACTATATTATTGAGTCAAAATCATTTTTTTTCATATTGAATAGTTTAATAACTATTCTCACTGAGTACATATTTAATTGATACACAAGCTAGAGCCAAACTTCAATGCAATTCACACACATGCCATCACTAACACCCATGAGCCACATATGTATTTTGATTTTGTAATATAAATTTATATGCCTTCCACCAGCTACATATATATTTAGTCATTCTTCTTTATGGAATGTTGCATGATTCCAAAGTTTTATGCTTTTGTTGTTTCTGTGATTGTGGTCATTTCCTCCCCTTGACCATTGACCATTTTGAGCCCCTATATGCCTTCTACACTTCAGCTTTGTTATAAGTTGAACTATCACTTAATTAAACTAACACTATCACATTATCATTATACTTTATGGTGATATTAGAGTGCTAACATTATAATTTATTATATTTGCAAGGCTGGAACTTTGGCTTAATTTCATTTGTAAGAAGACTAAGTTCAGTTTAGTTTAAAACTCCATCATTTTTCCCTCTCTTACCTCACGTTTTGCTCATAAAAATATAGCAGCAAACACACAACCTTCTTTGAAATTTTCTGTAACAGATTCTGTCATGGTTTCTTTCAACTTCATCTATCCTTACATTTTTCCCCTAATACTTGTTTAGTTGGGTGTGTAACTATTGGCTTACCAAGCTAGTGCAATAAATTTGACATGACTTTAGCTCTGATTCCTCTTAAAGTTCTTGCCCCTTAGCTGGAACTGAGAGGAACAGCAACACACAGCTCCTCTCTTTTCTTTCTACTGATTCCTTTTAAGTTCTACCTCAAAAGGGATTGTATTGCTCCTTTCTGGCTAGTGGCCATTTTGATGGGTTCTTATTATTATTTTTTTAGGAGTTTTATATTCTATAGGTTGTATTGTGTACATAATAATATGGGATCATGTGTTATTTATGCTAAAGTTAAACTACATAATTTCTAAACTTTATGCATTGTTGGAGGCTGCAGTAGTTTGAATTTTGTCATTTTTTTCCCAGTTTGTAAACCAATATCATGTCCATTTGCATTGGATCAGTTCTAGTCTATGGAGGTGGGAGCATTGGGGAAATGGGGCAGTGCATGTAAAGGTATCAAGGAGGCTGGACCTTGTGTATGGAGGTGGGAGCATTGGGCTGTCTTTGTGGTTTAACAAGCAGTTTATTATTGTGGTTATGGAAAAGTTCCCAGGTACAATAACTTTACCATATCTTCACAATTTTGGGTTGGATGTTTGAGATAGTGCTAAGTTTTGCTAGTATAGAAAGTTGTGGTACTAGTTTCTAACTTCATCTCTTTTTTTGTTGTAATCATTTTGAGTCTTGATATTGTCATAAACATGTCCCATAGAAGTTAAAAGAGTCTTACTTTTTTCAGTTATAAATTAAGGTAGATATTTTTCAAAACTTGTCCTAGGGCTTCTAAGTCTGGGAATGTATCAATTGCTGTTGTTTTTGGTTGTTTAGTTGGTTACTTTGATAGCTTGCATAAGCCAATAACATTGGTTAAGGGTTTGGTTGCTTGAATGTTGCTTTTGAAATATCTAACTAATGATCCCAAAAACATAGATATCTACCAAATGTTTGTTGTATGGTTGAGTGTTTTTTTTTTTTTAGGTAACTGTGGAAAAAGAAACTTATTTTGGTTGCTGCATCAATTGCAGTTTATCTTGATGGCTGTGTTTGCATAATAGTCCTACATCATCTTGGTGAGGACCCGAATGGCTATGAGCTTGCAAGTGAATTCAAGACACTAGTTCATACAGAATGTCATAAGCACTTCAAACTAAAGCTCTCTTGCTTTTTTTTTTTTTTTTAAATCTGGTAAATCTGAGATTGGAAGTCTTTGCTTTGAGTAGTTTTGGTTCAAGGAAGGTTGTAGTGTTATGTTCATATTCTAAAGCAATTGTTGAACTGTAGATTAAATTGCAAAATGTTTTATATTATTTATTTGTAAGTGCAAAATACTATTAAGCTTTGCTTGTAGGCGTCGATGAGTGTGTGAATATACTGATGGCAGGTTGGTTTGGATAGATTAAAGTATAAAAATAAAAGATTATTATGATTCAATAAACTAATGCCTTTCATAGTGGTTCAATGAACTAATATCTCTATTATAACTTACAAGCACAAAAGACTTTGAAGTAACTATTATATTAAGCTTTAATAGATTGCATGTATACATATTATGTACTTGACAGGAAAGTGGTGTGAGGCGTAGTTATATGCACAAAGAAAGCTCCATGTTTATTAATATATGAAAAAAAATATTACTTTACTGTAAAAACGAAGCCTCCTCTCTTCTTTAGTTTTGGTTTTTTCATAGGAGATAGAGAGAAGTTTTAGATAAAAAGAAAAAAAAAAGAGTCGGTGTTTATTCTTGAACAGTTGTTAGTTGAAACAGTATGCAAGTGGATTTAGATGAATATATGAATGTCAAGCAGATTATATGCAAGTGTAAAAAAATTACCACAGTTTCAGTAGTAATTTTTTATTTTATTTTTTAATTTTGTAATTGAGTATTTGCAGCAACTAAAAATCGTTGGAAATAGTCAAAAACTCGTTGCAATTGCTCTATTTTAGCGATTTTAGTCCTTGCAAAAAATGTTAAATACAACAAAGAAAGTAAGCGCTGCTTCTGATATGGGGTATTTACAGCACTTTTTGGATATTTTGCAGTGATTTTAGTCATTACAAAAAATATTAAATGCAACAAAAGTAGCAAGCGCTGCTTTTGATATGGGGTATTTGCAGCGTTTTTTGATCTTTTGCAGCGATTTTAGTCCTTGAAAAAAATATTACATGCAACGAAGAAAGCAAGCGTTGCTTTTGATATGGGGTATTTGCAGCGCTTTTGAGAGCTTTTGCAAGGATTAAAATCACTGAAATTGCTCAAAAGCAACGATCGTAATGGGAATTTTATACCCCATTCCAGCGTGCTATTTTATTATTTGCAACGAAAATATATCGCTGCAATGGATGTCAATTGCAACGTTTTTTCGATATCGTTATAATTGATCAAAAAAGAAAGGATTATAGTGTCGAATGTGCAAGGAACTAAAAAACGTTGTAATTGAGGTATTGCAACATTTTATACTAGTGACTACAAGACGATCAACATCTAACTTTTTGAAAATTTCACTAGTAATTTGAATTAATCTTATTTAACAAATTCAAATGGAAAAATCTAGTTACAAGCATAACTGCACACTAATATGTACATCAATCTAATGTGATTAGTTAAAAAATAAATTTTTTTGAAAATAATGTTAATTTAAATTTTGAATATCAAGGAATCAATATTAGTACATAGATTAATAAGCGACTTTACTTGTATATAACAAAACTCAATTCAAATTAACAAAACCACCACCATCATCTCAACCAATCAATATAGAACTGTCATCTCAGGCTGTCAATCTTCCACTTGCAGTTGCACCTCCTATGTTGCAATAACCGCTGGGTGTAGGTCCAAGTTTTGTTAGCTTTTTCTCAGTAAGGTTTTGTTTCTCTTTTCTCATATTTGGCATTATTCTTTTGTCTTTGTGTGGGGTGTATTTTATTCTCTGGACAATAATACCCGATTTAGACACTTGTAGTTGCTTGTGCATGGGTGTTTGCATTGCATTCCGGTTCTGGTATTCAGTTTTCAGCCTATTTTCCTAATTTAAATGGCTTTTGGAGCATGTTGTTATCCAACCTGTGTTTTACTATATTTCTCTACTCCCTGGCTGTCTGGCTATATATAATCCCTCCCTCTCTTGCTTATTTGTAATCATTCTACACACCATGGGGATGTTCGTATCATGCCATATCTAGTCGTGTACTTTATTAATTTCAAGGTCAATACAGCCTAGTGAAGATTCTTTTATTGCTTATTTCTGTCGAATATTAGCCATTGAATACCCTGAATATCTTCCTTGCTATTCTTGTTTTGTGCAAAAAGTAACGTACGTAGTTCTCGTATACCTTTTGGGTTGCTGAATTGTAAGTCAACTTCTTGTGAGATTTTGCTGGATGCCGATTGCTACCTTGCCTGTGAATCAAGCCCCATCTTGTTCAGTAGCCCAGTAATTAACAAAATAACTTGTCTTACTGTGTATGTATTTAGTTGGTGATGACAAAAAACTTTCATATTGGATTTTGTTAGATATTATGGTGCGGTTTAGATAGTGAAATGAGATAAGATGGCTTTAGATGAAAGTTTAAAGTTGGATAAAATATTGTTAAAATATTATTTTTATTTTAAAATATAAAAAAATTAAATTATTTATTATATATTATGTAGAAATTTAAAAAAATTATAATGATAAGATAAGATAAAATATTTTTACTCTCCAAATGGACCCTTATTCATGTTCGATTATCAACTTCTATAGTTTGATGCCTGTGTTCTTTTTAGATGTATCTTTTATCATTCCCCTTGTTCGATCTGTCTTTGATTCCAGGTACGTGGGTACCAACGACGAATGTCCTTGGGTCGGACTCTGCGTTTCTATCTCACACATCCCTACTTGAATGGCAGAGAATTAGGGCGCAGGGAATTCTGGCTCGAGGTGCCAGGATCGATTCACAGTGTAGAGGGGGCTAATTATAAGCATTAAGAGATGAATTTTGGGCTATAAAACATTGACATCTGCTACCATGGCAAGTAGTGTTCCTACATGTTGAAAGAAAATCGAACAATCTTAAAAACCACTAATGTTGTCACAAGAACTACAGTAAGGGACCAAGTAGCTAGTAGATGTAATCATCTTCTCCTTTATCTGGATTCTGGAATTTCTTGACATGTTTTATACTTTTTATTATAATCCATACATTGCCCGTATGGATCCAAATGATTTTGACGTTCTTAAATTCCATATTGGTCATCATACTCCTGCGGAAGCCAATAACCAGTCATCAATATATAACAAGTTGCAAAAGCCATTCGAGGCAATTGGGAAACTGTCGGCTTTACAAACTTTCTCCTTCCAAATCAAATGCTTTTTATTATTATTATTATTATTGATAATGACTTTGTAATTCATTTGTTTTCTTGATAATGACACGATAATGTTCACGGTCTACGTATTATGGCAGCATTTCTTTAAAACATTAACTTATTATAATTTTCAAATTCAAATCTTAACCCAATCCTAATTTGAATTAAAGTAATAGGAAAAAAAGGTGTGGGGAAGATAAAAAGATCCAAGAAAAGAAAGAAGCCTTGTTTTAAAATTTGAAGTCACTTCAACTCCAAGAAATGAACTAAAAAACCTATTTTCTTTTAATATTTTAAGTCCTTACTTTACCCTTTTACTTTATCCCAAGAAATGAGTTTTTTTTAATGGTATATATTTTTTTTCTTTTTTTTTTCAAATGAGCACATTAGTTTTGTATATTCTGAAAAGCATTGCTTTTAATATAATTTTTTTAATATTATAATTTTTTAAAATTATCAATTAATATAATTTTTTTTAAATATTCTTTTAAATATACTTCCTTAATTATTAAATAATTAATTCAATATTTACTCCAGGTGGAATTTCATTTCCCATTCTTAAATTATATATATCTAATGTTGTTCATGGATGTTTGGTAATATTTTTCATCTCATTATATCTTATTTCTTTACTGAACATTATTTAAATATAAATACTTTCAAACTAATCATTATTTTTTCAAATTTTTTAATAAAATATAAAAAATAATTCAATTTTTTCTAATATTAAAATAAATATAATATTAAAAAGTTATATCTTAACAATATTTTTATTTAATTTTTTCTTTTTTTTTTTTCAAAACTTTATAAAACATCGTAACTCAAAATATTTTATTATCTATTCACAAATCAATTCATTTTGATTAATAAATTTTGTTATTTCGTATAGTTCGCCAAATATCTCTTGTAAACATGCACATGTCAAAAAAATCTGAGGTGAGAAGGACTCACCAACTGCTAATTCCCTCCAAACACGTGGCTTTCCATAGCTTTTGTAATATAATAAAATACGATCTAGCCACTGGAGTCTATAACACACCTCTTTCATGGTCACCATCATCGTGATACACCACTTTATCATTCACCGTCATTTGTAGCTTTATTTTAAAAACATTATATATAAGTTAATGTTTTGAAGATTATTCAAAATAAAGAAATTTTACTATTTATAAACTGATGCGTAACTATAAGTTATGTAAAAACAGAAAGGTTTTATGTTAGTTTATAAAGACTCTAAAATTAATCTGTCTTTGAGCAAACTTATAAATAAATTTAAAGAAAAATCATTAAAAAAAACTAACAAGTACAAAAATTAATATATAGTTTTCTAATATATTTGTAGAAATAAACTAAGAAGCGTAATGTTACGTTAAGTCACTTTTTATAATGGATACCTATTATTTTTTAAAAAAAAGGTTGCTCGGAAATTATATCACACGGCAATCCGCCCACATGGTTAATTGATATATTTGATTTCAAAATAAATTCATAAATGAAATTTATTAGATCTATTTATAAATTTATTTTTATATAATTTTTCTGTAGTTAAAATATTTTTCATAAAAAGTAAATTTTTTTAAGTGGAGTCTATTTTTTTTTTACAAGAATTTGTATAAAATTTATTTATTTAAAATTTGTATAAATCATTTCTTTATTTTAAAATAATAAATTATATTAAATACCAAACTTTATTGCTGATTGGAATTATCAAGTAATGTGAGTGTGAGCTCGCGTCCATATTCATCCAAATTTACTCATTTTATAAAGAAAAAATATATTCTTAAATCGTAAAGTAATTAAAATATCAAAAAGAAAACGAGTTCAGTAAACAAGATATTGCTTTTATGTCAATTTATCCACTAAAATAGGTTATTGATGGGAATTTAATAAATAAAATGACATAAAAAATATTAATATTTTAATTTTATAATTATAATGAATCTCATAATTAAAAAAAATAGCGTAGTTTTGTTGCTTATGGTAGGATTAAAATGTGGAAAATATTGTTTTATGGGAATTAATTAATATAGGAGGATTGAGATCAACCACTAACCATATACTTTACGTAATAAAGAGCATTTGACATTCTTTGTTTGTTTTTTTTTTTTTTTTCCTCCACTTTATCACACCCGACCCCATTGTTCTATATGTATCTTAATAACTGTTGCTTAACGCCACATCTCCATCTCTCTCTCTCTCTCTCTCTCTACCCGCCTCTGAGATCCCACTCAGATTTTCTGCTCTCTCGTGTACCTACTTTTCTGCAATGGATTGCGCCGGAGATAGCCACGGCACCGACGCGAGTCCAGACGCCGATAACACGGTCATGCCAGGGACCTCGTTGTCCCCAGCCGTCCACCGCGCCCTACATCTTATCCAATCGGACGACCTTGACGCCAAGGTCCAGGCTGCCCGCGATATCCGGCGACTCACGAAGACCTCCCAGCGCTGCCGTCGACATCTGTCCCCCGCCGTGAAGCCGCTAGTCTCCATGCTCCGTGCCGACTCAACCGACTCCCGCGAGGCTGCTCTCCTCGCCCTCCTCAACCTCGCCGTCAAGGACGAGAAGTATGTGACCTCAACCTCCCCCATTCTCCTTCCTTCTTTTATTGCTCTTAATTATTCGAAATAAAACCCAATTAAAGGAATTTTCAAAGTAATCGTTGAAATTCGTGGTGAGATTTTTAGTGGCTTTCGGTATTCGGATATTATATATATCTATATTTATATAGTTCTCGCTTTCATCTGATTCGTTTAAAACTAATTATATAATGTATTATCCTCGGATTCCTCAATTTCTGTGGCAGGAATACTTTAGTGCGGGGACTAGAAGATTCTGCTCTTTATTCTTTCTCTTTTCCTATTTGTTTTTTTAATTTTTTGGGTCGAGACTCGAGAGGGAGTACAAAAATAATGATTAAATTTCTCCAGCGTTGCAACTCGAGATATGCCTTTCTTTTGCATAATTTTCTCTGAGACCGACTAGCAAACGGGAACTTATGTTTTTATATTGACTATCTTGTTGAATTATTTGTTCCTTTATTTGGTTTGATCGCAACTTGCTAGAGGGCTCATGCTGTAGTTCGGTTTTCTCAGTGGATAAACATATGGGTAACTTATGTTATTCAAGAATTCTTCTGTTTCGAGTTCGTGTTTTATTTTCGTAAAAGGAAATCGTCGAAGGAATTAGACAAGAGACACATCAAATGAAGAAACTGTTAAGTTGGTGATAGCAATGAGTTTCCGTAGTTTTGATCTTATAATTCGACATGATTTTGTACGGTTGAAAGCCAATCGGATTGGATGGTGGTTCTTTGGTTCACATGCTTCTCTTGCTTTTTCTTTTTTCCTCCCTTGCTTTTGCCTTTTTCTTTTATCTTCACTCTGAAGTTTTCTTATTGTAACGTAGGTTTCTGTTTGGTAAGGGAGAAAACTTATACCTTTTGTGAGAGTGAAGGATTCTGCCATTGTTTCTTTCTCACCCTTTTGTGAGTGTGCGAGTTTCTTTTTGCTATCAAAGTGACGGTATAATTTTTTGTCTTCCTTTTTATCTTTCCTTTCTAATTGATGGCCCCTTTTTCCCAATTAAACCAGTGTGTTTCCATGGAAGGAATGATACTTTGTGGTTGGATTATTTGCTGATTTTATAGAAGTTTCTTTTATACAGACTCCATTGAGCTCTAGTTTCTTCCTTGATTGTTTTACCCATTTACTTATGAAAAAACAAAATGTTTTACCCTTCTGTTTCAATCTGCTCTCGTCTTAAATGAATGATATAAACTGACTACATTAAATCTCATGTTGGGCAGAGAGTTGCTTAATGCACAACAGGCACTAGTGTCTTGATGGGGGTGGCTTGATTAATGAGCGTGGATGATAAAAACATATTTCTTTCACTTTGCAAATTTTATCGACAAAACTAATTGTTTAATGGAAGCATAAAAGTTGCCCTTGTTTTATTTTGCAGGAATAAGATCCGCATTGTGGAAGCTGGTGCCTTAGAACCCATAATTAGTTTCCTCAAGTCACACGATCTAAACCTACAGGAGTATGCAACTGCATCTTTGCTTACTTTGTCTGCTTCAAGCATCAACAAACCAGTTATTAGTGCGTCCGGTACCATTCCTCTCCTTGTGGAAATCCTTGGACATGGAAGCCCACAAGCCAAGGCGGATGCTGTGATGGCCCTTTCCAATCTCTCAACGCACCCTGATAATCTTCGCATCATTCTTGAAACAAATCCAATCCCTTCGATGGTTAATTTGCTTAAAACCTGTAAAAAATATTCAAAAACTGCCGAGAAATGCAGTGCTCTTATAGAGTCTTTAGTTAGTTTTGACGAGGGCAGAACTGCCTTGACATCTGAAGAAGGTGGAGTGCTTGCAGTTGTTGAGGTGCTTGAAAATGGATCTGTCCAAAGTCGGGAGCATGCAGTTGGAGCATTACTGACAATGTGTCAGAGTGACCGGTGTAAATATCGGGAACCAATTCTTAGAGAAGGCGTAATACCGGGTCTTCTTGAGCTCACTGTTCAAGGAACGCCCAAATCTCAGTCCAAAGCTCAAATGCTTTTGCAGTTACTGAGAGACTCTCCATATGCAAGATCTGAGTTTCAACCTGACACCCTGGAGAATATTGTTTGCAATATTATCTCTCAGATCGATGGAGATGATCAATCAGGTAAAGCAAAAAAGATGCTAGCTGAGATGGTGCAAGTCAGCATGGAGCAGAGCTTGAGGCATTTACAGCAAAGGGCTCTGGTATGCACACCAACTGATCTGCCGATTGCTAGTTGTTCTTCCGAAGTTCCTTCGAAATGATTGTTTTGGTTTATGGCTTTTTCTTTTCCCAGATGGGGTTTGTAAAAATAAAAAGAAATAAGGTATAGCTGAGTGATGCCAGTCCAGGTCGTTATGGTCGCTCCGGGTGACTGGTAAATGTTAATAAACCCAAATTTGTATCAGGTTGAAAAGCATAATTTTGTAGTTGATTGTAAAGAAACAGTTGTATTGCATGTTTATACAGAGTAAAGGTTTTCTTTCTCCGCACTGATCAAAAGGAGGTTTTTTGTTTTTTTTTTCTCTGTTACTTGACTCTATGCTCTTGATATAATTAGGGTGAGCCTATGCAGAGTGATAGAAATCATGGTTTCTTATCTCGACCTGATCCTCCTGTCATCAGGTTAGTTTACAACTTTGAATGTCTGAGAAAGCATATTTTGGTCTCATGGGATCTGGACTGAGGTTTTTACAGTTACATGATTAGCAAAGCAAACTAAGAATTTCCAACCTTAACAAGTACATTGGAATCCCGGATGAAAGCATTCGGGTTCTAGTATATTCAAATATTCTTTTGACTACAGTGTCTTCTTCTTCTGCTTCAAGATTGATGGGCGTGGAGTCGGCATCTGTCTGTTGTTTGTTGATATGATCTTTGCTTTCATAAGTGTCAAATCTTTCTTATTTCCTGGCTTGAATTCCCCTTCTGTTATCTGTATTATAGAATTATTTGCAATCTCTATCGTATGATTCCTAATTGACAAAAGAAAGAGTTAGGTAGGGTGACCAAACTAGACTTGTCAGACGTGGCCAATTCTCGAAGGTTGCATTCACTTGTCAATGCAGTTTAACGGTTCCTTTACCTTTTTTTTTTTTTTTTGTTAGTGTTTTGTTTTCAAATCCTAAAGTAGGACTGGGTCCGTGCCATTCACTGTGGAGTACTAATAATTTTACCTACCTGTTGTTTAGCCAGGACTTCTGGAGTTACGCTTGTAATGGTCGACACATTTTCCTTTAGTTGATTTATGTGTCACATTTATAGCAGGCCATTTGAACTTTAAATTTTAATTTTTCACTTTCAAGGGGAAGGCAATATTATTTCAAGTATTTTACATATGATGATATGAAATTACTATATTAGCAAATTAATATGTCAGTAACGTGAAGGATGTGTCTTAGGAATGCTTACACAAGCAAGTCAAGTAAAAAGACTCAACAAATACGGGAAGAGTATTGCTCAAGCCACGAAGAAAGTATATAAAATAATTTTATAAATTGATACGGCTTATGTGGCCTTTTAGATTTATTTTATAATAAAAATAATTTTATAATTTAATGAATTATCTCAAGTTATATCAATTTATGAAATTATTTTTATTTAATTTTTTTATAATTAGAGTAATTTTCATACGAAAATAATGAAAAAGAGATAAACTAACAAGGAAAGAAACAAAAGGATAAAGTAGGCTACACAAAAATGCAAGTTGTGACCAAATTTATTTGTCAGGTACAATTGGGATGGCATAGCTGTGAAAGTAGGAGCTTAATCAGGAAATTATGGAGCCCACTTTTTCCCTCGTCTTTTCAAAACTTCCATTGCTTTAGTTTTGTCTGGGGACTCTTTCAATATTATAAAGTGGATGCGTCAAAGGAAAATATACATGTGGATCAAGGGATTCCAAGTGGGTAATAAATGAGAGATTGTGATTGCTAGCCTATAATGCGATCCACTAAAATATGTTGGATACCTGCTTCCATAAAGTAAGTACTACGTTAACAAGGTGCTTTAACTCATTGAGCAAAACATTGCACATGCATTGAATTTACCATTTTATGGTACTTAAACATGCTCGGGCCTATCAAGCAAACAAGGACGGTATCCTTTTAGGATTAAAGGCGGAATCCACTAAGATAAACGAGACAATAAAGTAGAAGAAGAAAGAGAGTCATCTGGGCCTTCGCTTGGTTTTTGGAGCCTCAAAGAAAGTTTCTTTTCAGGATATCTGCAGGAAATAACACAAAAATTAGGAGGAAGGAAAGCAGAACTTCTTTTCCAAACTGGACGAGTCACCTTAATTCGATCAGTAGCGAGTACTATTTCTTCATATTTCATGGCTACTATCTCCATTTCAAAGAGTATCTTAAGCCTTGACGAAGAATTCATGAGATTTTGGTGGAATTTCCCTTTAGAAAAAATTTATAATTTCATCCCAAAGTCTTGGAACTCAATTTGTAAACCAAAATCCATGGGAGGATTAGGTTTTGTCTAACCCAAGATTTCAATAAAGCTTTCCTCTCAAAAATTGGTTGGCTATTGATGCAAGGGAAAGAGAGTCTTTGGAGTAGTATCTTGACAGCAAAATATCAAAGACAAAATTCCTTCTTCTTCACCAGTCAAAAACAAAATGATTTATGGATCTGGAAAAGAATCCTTAGACAAAAGGATTTCTTGAAAAACAGCCTGTGCTACTAGATAAACAATAGAGTAGGGGTTAAAGTATGGACTGACCCCTGAATCTCTACTATGCCAAATTTCATTCCTCACCCAAGAGATGAGACCATTCATCGGGATCTTTCCCTCAAGGTTTCTAAACTCATGATAGAAAATCCTAGAAGTTGGAACACAATTCTTCTTCAAGCCCTCTGTAATCAAGATTCAGTGACTGAGATCTTAAAAGTCCTCTTGCCCAACACAATTATCATGAAGTGGAAGACAAAATCATTTGGACTAAACATTCAACGGGCCAATTCAGTGTCAAATCTGCTTATGTGGCAATCACCTCCAGATTTGAGAGTGTAAATGTCAATTCCATTCTCCCAAAAACTTGAAAAAGTATTTGGAAGCTGAAAGTCCAGGATAGACTGAAATTTTTATGCTGGAAGATGCCCAATAACATTGTTCAAACAAAAGCTCTATTGAAGAGCTTTTCCTTTATCGATAGTGAGGCATGTTCATGTCCCATATGCAACACTGGGATAGAAAGCCAAGAACACATTTTCCTAAATTATAGCTTCACCTGTGTGCTTTGGAGACAATTCCCTTGGCTTCTAAAAATTTTCAGTTTGGTTGATACAATGACTCATTGGATAAAGTGTATTCTTAGTCCTCACGAGACTCGGCATCTCTTTAAATGAGGAGCATTCTTTTCAAGTTTTTGACCTTGTAGCAATGGATAGTATCTGGTTTCTTAGGAATAAAGTTGTCCATGAAGCTGTTAATCCAGATCTTAAAATGTTCATTTCTCAAACTTCGAAAATTTACATGGAACATTGTGAAGCTTAGGACAATAATATGATTAATAGTAGCCACAATTGGAAAGCTATCCCAAAAATCATCAGATTTTAACATTCAATGTAGCAATAAGGGAAAAAGGAAGCACTGCTGCTGCAGTTTGTAGGAAAGATAATGGAGAAATAATTTTTGTCCAAACCAGCTTTATCCATAGCACCAACCCTAATCAAGGTGAAGCCACTGCATTACTCATTAGACTCCAAGCAGCAAAGGAAAAAAACATTTAGAATTTAGTTATTGCATAAGACTCCTTGAATACACTTCTTGCAGTAAAAGAAAAAACCTACAACCCAAATTGGAGGACCCAGCCGATTATGCAAGATATCAGACACATGTTGAGTCTTCTAAAAAGCTGGCAATTAAGGAAAATATATTGAGATCAAAATTGATGTGTACACTCTGTTGTGCAATAAGTAGTAACCAAATCAATCTTTGGAAGCATACCTTAAATTTTAATTCCTCACAGTTTGTTAGATTTTCATATTGGGAATGACCCACATGTGCATTAGACGATGATTGCACCTTCTAATGGGTGCTCCCTATGTTTGCATTCCCGCTGATTTTATTAATAGAAGTAGACTTTGCCAAAAAATAAAAATAATACAAGAAGAAGAAGAAGAAGAAGAAAAAAGAGATCAATTGTAACACCAATTGGAAAAGCCAAAAGGTAGGCTTTTGAAACATTATATATATAGAGTTACCACTTAAATAATCAAGGGTTCATCCATGTTAAAAAATCAATTTGCTCCACCTGCCAAGTGCCAACATGCAACTCCTAATACATTGATATTCATGATTTTCTTTCATGTGCTATTGGTATTTAAAAAAAAATTAAATTAAATTTTTTTTTATGTGAATCTCATATTTACTCATTTTTTTAAAAAGATTGCACGGCGTTTACATACTCTATGACTTTAAATATCATTTATCTTAATGCCATTCGGTCTGGCTATGTTGTCATGTTCTATCTCTTTGGTGCAAAGTTGGACAAGTGCACCTATTTATATAGGGCTTTGCTAGACGTAGTCGGTATGCAGTCGGCTGTACGGAATAAATAAAAAAAATTATAAATTTTTTTTTTTCATGATTGTACAGAATGAATAAAAAAAAGTTATAAAAATAATTTTTTTTTTTTCATATAGGTCTCATATTAATTCATTTTTTTCAAAGCGACTGCACGCCGACTGTATTTACCGACTGCACAAATCATTTCTCACTTATATATATAATTTTCTCTCCAACTCCCTAGATAATTTTTTTTTTTTCTAATTTTGAATTTGTTTCCATTAAACTTGGTTAATTCTGATACTGAACGTGCACTTGGTTCTTCCTAAGCAATTTTTATCTCACACATGCAATCAAAACCTCGGCAAAGAGAATGTAGGACCATGAACACAAACACGAAGCTTGCAGCACAGAGCTCATTGCTCAACCTTAATTTTGCAGATCAATGAATGGCTTTAGATTTGCACCATGGTTTTGGTTTGGTACTTGAAAATCATTAAACCTCAGAACGCATCCCATTAATTGACTAGAAATTAGACACATTTAAGACTACAAATCCATATCCTTAGTTGGGATGCACTTTAATATATAAAACAACGAGAAATTCTATTTGCAGTCCTCAAGTAGGGACTGCATGTGCACGTCTTTTATTAAAAAGAAAAAAAGATTATTTTAAGAGGAATATCTTAGTAATTTTAAAAAACTTTAAAGATAAAATTGCTCATATCTATATTACAGTCTCTAAATAAGAATTGTACATAGCATTGCTCAATTATATTTATCATCATTGTAACATCATTGGAACATTGTTTCTTGATATAACATTGAATTATTGAAAAATTGTGTGTTATTTTTTACTTATCTAGACAATCATTTGATGCAAAATTAAAATAAAAAAAAAATGATGGGTAAAAGGATGATAAATAATATTTTTTAAAAATAAATACGTACGTATACAAGATATTTCCTACAAAATATTCGCAAATTAAGTGACAGGAATATATATAATTAAGGACAATTTAAAAAAGGAGTTTTTGCAGTTTCACTCGATTCTTTGGTTGAGTCGACAGCTACTTAGACGCCCATCCAAGCAACTTTCTTCTTCCATTGGAACGAAACTTACTCTCTTCTGCAAATTTAAATGATTCAAGAAATTATAGTTAATATTCCATAGTCTCCATAATTGAGAGAGCAAAGTATATAGTAAATTGAGTTTCAAAGGAGGTTAATGTATCAATAGTTCAAATTCTCTAAAATATTAATGAAACATATGGCCAAGAGAAGACTCGATCTGTTGGTCGAGATAATGCCCAACTCCATTTTCTATTATTATAAATTTATAGGTAGAAGACACACCCATTACAGTTCTATTGACGTGATGATATTTAATTTATAAAAAAAGTTTAGATTTAATTTTTTTTACAGATATAATTTTATCATGTCAGCAGTGTGAAGAGTATGCATGTCTTCTATAACAGCTTGCAAGCATAAATTTTTTTTTTTTTTTCCTTTATTATTAGTAATCGGAAACAATACCATATATTCCAAATAGGAAGACTTTTATTAATTAATGCCTTCATTGAATTAAGGACATGTTTGATAAATGAGAATTCTCCTCTTAAATTTAAAATTTTTATTTTATTATTATAATTTTTTTAAATTTTTACATAAAATATAATAAATAATTCGACATTTTTAAATTTTAATTCAATTTTTTCAAATCTTAAAATAATAATAATACTAAAAAATAATATTTTAAACTTTTATCTTAAATTCAAAATTTTTATCTCAATTTTCAAACCTGTCCAAGAAATAAGAATTCTGTTCACATTTATGTTAGTCAACAAAATCATCATGTAGATCACTCTCCACCATCTGGCACCACCTTCCATGGCCAAGGAAGATAACCAAACAATGTTTTTGTCGGGATTACGAAATTCCAAAGAAAATGGGCGGAAAGTCAAACAGACCGAATAATCAAGAAATTAGGTTTCCTATTGAGATTTCAACAGTACTGTCCGTAAGACTTTAATGCATATTGTGGATAGAGAAAGAGTTTTGTTGAGGAATACTATATATCATTTTAAACCATACATTTTATATATTAAAATATTATTTTTTATTTTTTTATTTTTTATTTCATTTTATTTTTATTAAACTAATTAAATTATTCTATTTATCATCCACAGATTACATATTTATTATAGAAAAAAAAAATTAAAATAAGTGTGGTGTGTAAAGTGTGAGGATGACAAGAAAATTTTTTCTTATTATATATGTAGAATTAAAGTCACATATTAATCTACATATTAATATTGATTATTTTATATTTAAAATTTAAATTAATATTATTTTTAATAGAATTTATTTTTTGACCAATCACATTAAATTATTGTATATATTAATGTACAGTTGCGCTTGTAACTAAAATTTTTTATAGAAAAATGATTTATAAATTTCTAGAATACTTAAGGTTCTAGTACTTGGAAAAATATTTAGACTGTATCAAATATTATTATTATTATTATAAATAATGTGACATAGAAAACTATATATAAATAGAACAATATTACATACAGTCGTGAAATTATAAACGCCGCGCAATCGCTTTGAAAAAGAGTGGGGTCCACGAAAGTTTCTGAAAGTGTAAAGCATAATTAGATATAATATATATATACACACAATTTGTTTTACATTTATTTTTACAATTCATTATAAAATAGATGATGATTATGTGGAATTAAATATTTAAATCAGGTGAAAAGCTAAAATAAAATAAAATAAAAAATCAATATTTTTTTTATTGAAATAATACTATCACATAAAATAATATGCTCTAAAAAAAATTGAATCCATATAACTATTTAATCATAACTTATGAGAAAATTGTCATATATTTTATGATCTTGTTAAATTTTAATTTTCTTCTAATTGATCTGAGTCTTGACGAGTATACATGACATATTCTTAATTTGTTGGTTCTTATATATCTATTTTCCATCAATTAATGCAAGGCGTTCACAATCACCAAAGAGAAATACTTTTTGCAGTCGACAGATGCAGTCGGTTATAAAAAAGTGAATTAATACGGAACCTACATGAAAAAAAAAATTATTTTTATAACTTTTTTTTATTCATGTAGGTCCCCTGAATATAAAAAAAAAAATTATAATTTTTTTTATTCTTTCCGTACAGCCGACTGCACGCCGACTGCATTTGCCGACTGTATGTAGCAAAGCCCATCACCAAATGTCAGCTTCTGAAGTTTACAAGCTATGCCTCTATATATATATAGATAAAACGTTTGACTTGGAAAATTAGAAGTATGAAATTTCTTTAGCTTTCTATTTTTAAAAATTTTGAGCAATGATCATCAGGTAATTAATTATTAATTTTTAAGAACTAAACGTATATATTTTCGATCCCATATTATTATTTTTATATATTCAGTCACTCTGACTAATAATATGGCCGGGTTATATTTTTTAAGTAGTGCCATAAATTAACTGCTTAAAGAATAATAAAAAAATCATTAAAATGAGACATTCGATAACAAAAGTAGAATATTATATATATTATCTTCTCATTCTAATTTTAAGTTCTAATGTATTGGAAAATTATAAATGATCGGTATGTATATATGGTAGTCAAATCTTTCATTATGACTGTGGTTATCATTCCCAAATTAGCCAACTCATTTGCATTCAGCTTTCTATAGAGATTTATGATACAGTAAAAAAATGCCAGCCACATGTAATTCTTATAAAGGGAAATATTTTAGTTACAAAAGAATTATATAAAAATAATTTTATAAATTGGTGTGATTTAAAATATTTTATCAGATTATAAACTTATTTTTTATTATAAAGTATATATAATAAATAGATAAAATCACGTTAATTTATTAAATTATTTTTATGTAATTCATATATAAACTACTGCTATATTATAAATCGGGTGTTTACGCACTCTTCAAGCAATGTTGTATATTTATGTCGGTCCAAAAGAACCCGAGTGCGTAATTGTAATTATGTGTTGCTACATTATGTTAAATATCAACTTAATTAATCTATGTACGTGGAAATTGAAATCAAGATTGCGACAAATTCAAAGGGAAAGTACCTTATGTGCCTTGGCCTTCTCACCAATACTCCCTAGAGCTGGTTTCCACGGTGCTTCCCGGTGCATCAACGCGTCCTCTGTTCCCTCCGGCACATTCCCATTAATCTCTCCGGCGTGGTCCCTATAAAGTTCTAAGATCTTCTCGGCCACCTCCGCGCCATCTCTGCTTTCAGCCACCAACTTGGCCATTTGATCGCTTGGCAACCTTATTTTCACCTTCAAACGCCCAGAACCATCGGACACAACACTCGGTGCTCTATTAATAGAAAGATCAGAAACCGTTCTCCGAGATAGCATCAAGCACTCGAGCCGGTCCTTCGCACTCATGTGTATGCCAGCTGACTGAGACCTTACAGCTCTGGGCACCTTTTCGTCAGAAGGCTTGGGTAGTTGATCTACTAGGAAGTATATTTTCTTGGGGATGAGCTGTTGCTCCGGTTCCAATGGCTTGGCTCGGATGCCATAACGCTTTACAGCCTCGGACTCCAATAAGACGTGACCAGGGCAGTCCTTAAGAACTTCCCAGGCTCGCACTGGCGTTTTGAACTTCAAGGTTTCTCCATCGATCTTCATCACCTTAGCTTTCTTTCTTCCTCCTATACTGTTCCCCATCTCTCTCTGTCTCTCTCTAACAAGTTGATGAGGCTCCTAGAAAGTATGGCTCTTGCACATGATGATTCATATAATTCGGGTTAATATAATAGGACTTTATAGCAAGCTTTGTTTTGGGGGTAGGGGTGGGTGAGTTTATCTTTATTAGTTGAAAGTTGAAAAGATATGTAGGCTAATGGTCTGTGTTGTGGGAAACTGGGATTTTTTTGAAGATTCGTTTCTGACTTGGTTAAAACAGCAGTGGGAAAACACATTTGAATCATGACATGATATTTAATACCATCCATGCTATGATTAATAATGTTTGAGGATGGCAGCATACTAAGTAAGTTGAACTTCTTATCACCTCTTTTCTACACCCATTAAGAAAAGTAGTGGGCTCCCATTAAGATTCTTTTCATACCTCTTTTTCCATGTAAAAAGCTAGGACCTTTGTTTTTTAGGGAGGACAAACTATGTACGCTCATGTTGTGGGCAACTTTTGAAATATTAATGGATAATAAAGATGTCGGAGGCTGCAGCAGGGGGCTGAACTTTTGGCACGCATCAAGATTATCTTACGCAACCTTAACCTGGTTTTGAATATTGATTGCACAAACAGCCAGATTATACCAAGAAAGAAATCAAGAATTAACGAATTATGATCAAATCCATTAGGGGAGGCCTAACCATAAGCTCTATTTTCAACTTGCTGACGAAAAGATGACTTAGCAGAGTACTAGCATGTACAATGATTGTACACAGTGATGCTATATCGAAACCTGAATTTCATAGAATTTGAAAGTACTGTTGAGAACAGAGGAACTTAAAAAGAGTTTTTCTATTCAGGGATATTGTTCCTCACCCATATAGGATCAATCAATGTTATTGGACTTCCACAGCCCAACGTGTCCGAGTGCAACAGACATTTAAAAGGAAATTCCAGAGTCTAATTTTGGGCTGTGTCGAATGTACCTGATGTGCCTGGTTTGGTTGGGCTCTAATTAAGCCCTTACACTTGAATTGGTTCTCCACCTCTATAAGTTTGGATCTCTAGAGTTTTTAAGTTTAGACTAGGAAAAAGATAATACATATAAAGTGAATTTACATCATTAGGCGCAACTGTACGAGTAAATTTCTTGAACAACAATAAATTTTTAATAAATATTTTGAATTTATTTTATGTGTATATCTCTTTCACATTCAATAAATATAATAAATATAATGGGGGCAGCTGTTGGATGACTTCTCAGGCCGGGCAGTTAGAGAAGGGAGTAATGCCCATATGTTCATTTACGACTTCCGCACTTGCATTCATCCAACTACTTATAAACACCCCCCACCAACCCAACCCCCAATAAGAGAAGACAGATAAGGAAATCACCCCAATAATTTGGACGTAAGTACGACTTTTGTTTGTTTGAAATCATGGTTGTGGCCCAATTGCATGCGGGCGGCGGATATGGTTATACATAGGAATCTCAATTGATACAGCTCTGCCGGTTCGTGTCTCTTAACTAGCGTATGTACTTGCACTACTTTTGAAATCAATGGATTGAGTACCATAAATTGGAAAGATTAGAGAAACCAGAAACTTAAATAAAGAAGTTTCGGTTTATACAAAAATCTTATAAAATAAATTCACAAGTAAATATAGTTTAATGTTATTCGTCATTTTGTAAAATAATTTTTATTATAAAATAGATGCGGCATATTATATCGATCAGTCGGTCAATTTGTTAACTTCCTCTGTGCAAAACTCTTATATATATATAGACCAAGCATTTCTCCTTCTTCTTTTATTTATTTATATATATATATATATAAGTGCGACTGACTTTCATCTTTTTCGTTCTTATCTAGTCAAATGCTCAATGATTAGTACCATAATCAAGAATATCCCCAACATGAACGATGATCTCGACGATCTTGAGGTTTAATTTTCAAACCCATTACGTGCTTCAAGTACATTGGCCAAACCATGAGAATTAGGCTACAACTCATGTGAAAGAATTCCACATCCATGACAGTAATTTCAAACGCGTTCGCTCGATCTAGTACTTCAATACTACGAAAAACTTTTTTCCCCAATTCCTGTGGATTGAGTCTATACACTAGTCAGTCAGAATCACAATCAATCCCTTGTTCACTGCAAGAATGAGGATCGGTTGACACGAAACTTCCTGATTATATGTAAGCTGTTGATCAATACGTCTTGGCCAAAATATCGAACAGAAAGGTTGCTTGAGCAAATAATACAAAAATGTGAAAAATAGAATTTTTCTTGTGCGACATTATAAATATGTATTTAATTAATAGTATAAATCATTTTGAGAGTTTTGAATACTTAATTTTGCTCATATTTTTTAATTTTTCTATATAATAAAAATATCTACCATTCTATAGATCTACTCGTATTTATTTTTCTTTATCGGTCATCGTTTTGCCCCGATGGTACTCATTTCTTGTTCATGAACTCTTCACAAATTTCAAAGCTTTTATTGCTTTGTAGCGATGGCGCGTACTATTACCACGACTGGAAATCGTGCTCCGACTAGCTAATTTGACAGCACTTACTTCCTCCGCAAGAAAGCCTCTCGCACGGTAGTCTTAACTGATAACTACTTCATGTGTTCGGGACGTGTCTCACTTTCAATATTCCATAACTTAGCCATTCTTCTTTGATGAAATTCAAGGGGGACTCCTCCTGAAAACACTCCGATGTTAATGTCAGTTCAGAAAAATTATTCTTTTAAACCTTAAAAATTACCTGTATATATAGGTTTGTTTGTTGTATATATCTCATCTAGCATTTATCGGAACAGATCAAGACTTAGGCCCCGCTTGGTTACACAGATGAGATGAGATGAGATGAGATGTTTTAAATAGTAATAAATAAAATATTGTTATAATATAATTTTTGAATATTAATTTTGTATTGGGATTTGAAAAACTTAGATTGTTTATTATATTTTGTATTGGAATTTGAAAAAGGTGTAATGATGAGTTGAGATGAGATGAGATGAGATTTTTGGTTTTGGCTAAACAAACAAGGCCTTAAGATTTTGAATAATCCTATCACTTCTTATTGTTTTTATCTTTCCGTTAAAAGTGACGCGATGTATGTCTCTTTTTGAATTCTTCTTAACCATCCCTTCGTGATTTTTGGGCTCATGCTGGACCTAAATTTTGGACTTCTTGGTGTTTAATGTATTATGGGCTCTTTTTGTATGCTTCAGGGCCTTCCGGTTGGAACGGTCCCTGTAACTACCCCGCCAATTCTATTCGCATTCTGGCAGATGGAATTTATTTTCGACCAATCTTGTCACTATGAAAGTACTAGGTGTGACTGCATGGGCTTGGGTACTTGGAAATTATGTAGACATAGTCATGGACACAAACAACCCACGGCCTTTTTATGTTTTCTAGCTTGTTACACCCTCTGGCCGTTTTATGTCCTTTCCTTCCCCCCATAAACATTTGGTTACGAAGAACCGTAAATTTGATATCATTTCCCCATATTGTGGCAGAGAAGACAAACAGTTTACCTGCGCCAGTTAGTCTTCTTGCAACATTATTTTTTCTTTTCGTTTGGCCTTTCGCATTTCACTATCCTTCAAAACTTCATTCTCCCCTTGCCTCTCATTCATTCCCTTGCTGCGTTCTCTGCCTTTTCATTCCTATCTTTGCTTTTTGCTCATCTCACTCTTTTCTTGCTATCCTTTTCCCAACGATTTCAATGGCTTCTTATGTTGAAGGGAAGGTTTCTGAAAGCCCCTTTGCGAAGCCTGAGGGCACAGTCTTCTCTGGGCACCGGTGGCATTCATGTCTCCGAGAGAAAAATCTTTCCACGATCTGGGAAGACTATCCTATCCCTGAGACTGTTGTTTTAACCCTTCCCGAATGTGGAGTTTGTGACAGCGAGGGCTTTGCCTCTAGAGTAGTTATCACTGTTTCTCATTTGCAGAATGGGTTGAGGCTCCCTTTCTGCCGCCCTCTCCGCAACCTTTTGGATCTCCTCAACCTTGCTCCCTCTCAGATTTACCCTTTCGCGTTGAGGACGTACCTCTGCGCTTGTATTGTATTTCGCATGGCTTTGGAACCTCTCGAGAACCCTTATCCCGATCTGACCACCCAAAAATTTTTGGCGTTCTATAACCTGAGGGAAGCTTCCAAAGGCAACGTTCTCGGCTTCCGTAGAAAAGATGATGGGCAAACGTTGGCCCGATTCGAGACTAGCTACTCGAATGCCAAGGCGTGGACCACTAGGTTCTTTTATGTCTCCGGAAAAAATTGGGAATACCCCGACACGGAAGAAGTTTTCCGTGATCTCCTAATTAGAACAATTTGGCACCATCTTCCTAATGAGAAGGATCTATGGCGTACGATGCCAACCCTGTCGCGTCGTGAATTGGCTCGAATCGCGACAGTAGATTCTTGGGCCAAAGCTAATCCAGAGGCACTCTGGATTGACAACTTGCTAACCACCGCCCACATAGATCGGTTCTTGAAGTCTCCCAACCGGTCTTTCATTTAAGGGCGCGACTTCATGATTACAGACGCCATTCCTCCTCCCCTGCTGACGCCCACTAAGAAAACTGTGAGGTCTGAATCATCTAAACGGAAGAAGCGTTCGGAAGAGGGAAAAAATAAGCAAAAGAAGAATAATGGAGAAAAGGAAGTGACCGCCGAGAAGAGAGAGAAGAGAACAAAGAAGAAGAACGAAGCAGTCCGCCTCCCCCCAGGCCATGTCTGGGACACAACAGTCCACTCCAACACCTGCCCCTGCATTTGAGTTTCTTGTGTTGGCGAGGCGAGCGAGTCAGTTCGAGCTGGGCGCAGGAGTGGTGGCGGCCCTCAATCTTGACTCCATCACCTCGGTGGGAGCTTACTCGCCCCCTTCTACTACTGTTGCCCTATAGAGGCGGCCACAGTTTTGCCCACAGGCAAACGCCAGGCGCCTTACTTGTTGATGGGGCAAAAGGTGCCACAAGGGATGTCCCTCCACACCCGGCTGAAATAGGCAGCGAGATTGGTTCACGCCCAACTTCCTCAGAGAGCTTACCGGACACCATCTCTAGAGGGAAAACCCATTTGCCTATCGGCAGCGGGACTGGACTCTCCCTTTCTCCTACCCACGCCTCCTCTTTTGGAGGGGATACTGACTCCTTCCTTGAGGAGGAGTGGGCGAATTTCTTGAAGGAAGATGCCTGCCTTATTGAGGCTAACTTGGCTCAATCACCACCTCATCTGCCCCCTTTGCATTTGGTTGATTCATCGGGGAGGACGATAGCTTTGTTTGTGAGGCCTGAGGGAGAAAACCCTTCAGCCCTGGCGAGATCGTGAAGGGGGATGCTAGTGGTGGTGGTTCTTCAACAGCAGTCCACTCCCAGGCAGAGGCCACTGCCCAGATGGCTACCCATTTGAAAAATTGGCTTTCTGAGGTATTGTGCCTTTTGTCCTTTCATGTGTATACTTATTTCGTATCTTTGCCTTTTTTCATGTCAGTGACCTTTTTTAGTTTGACCTTTTTTTTTTTTTTTCTTTTTGCAAGGGATCAATGACTTGGCGGCATGGATTGTTACTGACCGTGCCCGTCACGAGCAGGAGATCAGGGAGCGTCGCCAGTTGTGCTATATAGCCAAAAGTGCCTCTGAGAGATGGCGGGCTGATAGGGTCGAATTGGCAGCTTTGGCTGAGGATAGGGAGGAGTTGAAGATCCTACTGGAACAATCCGAGGGTTACTCCTATTCACTGCAAGACGATCTCGAAATACGTGAGCCTAAACTCCTCACACTGTGCAAAGCAGTCCGCCTAACAAACGAGGCTAAGGCCAAAGCTGACTTCGCTTCGTCAATTCTCCTTTCGGAGAGGGACTCGGACAGGCAGCAACTTTCAGTGGCTCAAGAGAACCTTATGGCTAAGAGCTCTCGTTTGAACTCCGAGCTTGCCGGCCATGATGAAGAATTGTCCTCTCTTTAAGGAGACCTGGTCCGTTCTCAAGACAGCTGTAGGTCCTTCGAGGAGGGTCTTCGGGTGGCAAACTTGGCCCTTGGAGCCAAACAGCTGAGTCTATCAAAGAAGGAGGGGGAGCTGACTGCCGCTCGAGAGGAGGTCGCACGACTTTGATCCCAAATGGCCCACGTCTCCGTTGTAAGGGACGATGCTTTTGCTTACGGGTATGGCCTCGACATTTTAAGGGTGAGGGACCGTCTCGTGGATGATCCTGCCACCAACCTTGAGGTTCTTCACCGGAAATTGTTCTATCCCGATGAAGAGTCTCTCTGCACGGTTGATGAGTTTGGGAGGAAAGAGATTCCCAATGTCTTTGACAACGTGCCTCGAGCTTTACCGCCTGATGATGCTATTTGACCAATTTTGCTTTTTGTATATTTGACTGTGGATAAACAAAATTTTCTTTTTTGGTATTTCTATATCTTGTACACTTGTAACAATAGACTTTGATTTGCTTTGTTGAATGTTTTGGCCATTGTGTTCTTCCAATTCTTGTCTTTTCCATGCTATCGCAAACTGTTACGGTTTGTCCTTGGTGTTTAGGGTCGGCGTAGTCTGAAGACCTATGCGCCCTTTCTTCATGGCATCACAAGCCACTAAGGCTTGTCTTTGGTGTTTAGGGTCGACGTGATCTGAAAACCTACGCGCCATTTTTTTTATGGTACCACAAGCTGCTAAAACTTGTTTTTGGTGTTTAGGGTCGAACGGTCCCTGACCTTTCTTGCCATTTCTTCATGGCACCACAAACTGCTAAAACTTGTCTTTGGTGTTTAGGGTCGGCGTGGTCTGAGGACATACGCGCCCTTTTTTCATGGCACCAAAAGCTGTTAAGGCTTGTTTTTTGTGTTTAGGATCAGCGTGATCTGAGAACCTACGTGCCCTTTCTTCATGGCACCACAAGCTGCTAAGGCTTGTCTTTGATGTTTAGGGTCGGTGCGGTCTGAGGACCTACGAACCCTTTTTTATGGCACCACAAGCTGTTAAGGTTTGTCTTTGGTGTTTAGGATCGGCGTGGTTTGAGGACCTACGCGCCCTTTTTTCATGGCACCACAAGCTGCTAAGGCTTGTCTTTGGTGTTTAGGGTCGGCGTGGTCTAAGGACCTATGCGCTATTTCTTCATGGCACCACAAGCCGCTAAGACTTGTCTTTGGTGTCTAGCGTTGGCGTGGTCTGAGGACCTACGCGCCCTTTTTTCATGGCACCACAAACTGTTAAGGCTTGTCTTTGGTGTTTAGGGTCGGCGTGGTCTAAGGACCTATGCGTTATTTCTTCATGGCACCACAAGCCGCTAAGACTTGTCTTTGGTGTTTAGCGTTGGCGTGGTTTGAGGACCTATGTGCCCTTTTTTCATGGCACCACAAACTGCTAAGACTTGTCTTTGGTGTTTAGGGTCGGCATGGTTTGAGGACCTACGCGCCCTTTTTTTATGGTACCACAAGCTGTTAAGGCTTGTCTTTGGTGTTTAGAGTCGGCGTGGTCTGAGAACCTACGTGCCCTTTCTTCATTACACCACAAGCCACTAAGGCTTGTCTTTGGTGTTTAGGATCGGCGTGGTCTGAGGATGTATGCGCCCTTTTTTCATGGCACCATAAACTGCTAAGGTTTGTCTTTAGTATTTAGGAACTTTAAATCAATGAGTACTACAAAAATTATTGATAAAATTTCTTCAAATGCTTTGTATTCCATAGGTGCGGCAGTTCCTTGCCTTCGCTGTCTTTCAATCTGTATGATCCAGGCCAGTTGTTGGCTACTACTAGATAAGGACCTTCCCATCGTGGTCCCATTTTTCCCTCGCCTTGGGTAGTTACCCCACTGTTCTTCAAAACTAGGTCGTCCACTTTAAAGGTCCTGGGCCTTACTCTTTTGTTGAAGTACTGCGCAGCTTTCCTCTTTTCCTGTAGCATTCGAGTCTCGGCTATCTCTCTTTCTTCTTCGAGTAAGTTGAGGTATTTTTCTATCTTTTTGTTATTCCGAGTACTCGAGAAATAGCTCTTGGCCGTCAATGTTTCATACTCAACTTCGTTGTTCGTCACATTGAGTGCCAGTGTGACCATGTAATATTGCTATTGGCCGTCGGGGCTTAGCAAATGTATCCCCAGGCCTCTGCCTATTCGGCAGGACAATCCATCTATAAACAGTACCCAGGGCGTTCCTGACGGTGCTATTTCCTTCTCCTGGGGAAAGTCTGAGAATTCTGCTACAAAATCTGTCATTGCTTGCCTTTTAATGGCTTTCCTTGGCTCGTACTCTATATCGAACTCACTCAATTCGATTGACCAACCTATTAGCCTCCGTGTACAATCTGGCTTCCTCAGTATTTTCGCCAATGAAACTTCTGTCAGTACCTTCACTGCGTGGGCCTAGAAATAAGGACGGAGCTTCCTAGCCGCCACTACCAAGGCAAATGCCAACAACTCAATTCGATGGTATCTGGCCTCTACTCCTCTGAGTGCTCGACTCACATAATATACCGAATGTTGCACGACTTCTTTTTTCTTTATGAGGACGATAGATACAGCGTGCGGGGAGACTACTAGATACGCATAGAGTACATCTTCCTTCTTTGGTCACATTAAAAGGGTTGGACTGGCCAGATACTGTTTTAATTTTTCAAGCTTTTCGTCACATTGTTCATTCCAAGGATGCACCTTCCGTAGTACTTGAAAAAAGAGGAGGCACTTGTCTGTTGACCTGGCTATAAACCTTCCCAGGGCGACCACTCTCCATGCCAGTCGTTGAGTCTCGTTCAGATTCTTCAGCGACTTCATATTAATTATGGTCTCTATCTTATCTAAGAAGTTTCAATTCCTCTCTCTAATACGATGAAGCCCAAGAATTTTCCTGACTGGACCCTGAAAGCACATTTTGATGGGTTCAGCCTCATCTTGTAACAGCGTAAGACTCCAAACGCCATTCACAAATCCCCAAGGTGCTGGGCGGGCTTTTTGCTTTTTACTAGTAGGTCATCCACGTAAACCTCCATAGATTTCCCAATCTGTTTCCAGAACATCCGGTTTACCAGCCTTTGATAGGTCGCCCCTGCATTCTTCAGTCCAAAGGGCATGACCTGGTAGCAATACAGCGCTCGGTCTGTGATGAAAAATGTCTTTTCTTCGTCCGCCGCATTCATCCGTATCTGGTTGTAACCCAAATATGCGTCCATAAAGCTCAACATATGATGCCCCACTAAAGCATCTACAATGACGTCGATGCGTGGTAAGGGGAAGCTATCTTTCGGGCAAGCCTTGTTTAAATCTGTAAAGTCTACACACGTTCTCCACTTCCCATTCGCCTTTTTCACCATGACAACGTTGGATAACCACTCTGGGTAGTGGGCCTCTATGATGAAGCTGGCTGCGAGCAACCCTTCAACTTCTTCACTAATGGCAGCGTACTTCTCTGCATTGAACGATCTTCTCTTTTGTCTCACTGCCTTGTGCGATGGGTCCACGCCTAAGCAATGCTCAATGATGTCGTTGTCTATATCGGGCATTTTTTCATGACTGCATGCGAAGACATCCTTGTATTCTATCAACAACTTTAACAGGGCTTCTCTATCTGTTGGTGGGAATTGTGTCCCGATTTGGGTAGTTGTCCCGGGGCAGTCAGTGTACAATGTCACGAGTTCCAAAGGTTCGTTGACTTCCGCATGTTGCTAGACTTGGTCATCCCTGACTTCTATATCTCTCTCACAAGTTACTGCCACAGGTGGCGGCAAGGCTCCATCCTATCCTGCGACCGTGCAAACTTCCTTCTTGACTTTCTTTAATTCCTGCACATAACATTCTCGAGCCAGGGCTTGCTCGCCTCTCACCTCTCCCACACAGCCATCTGTTGGGAATTTCATCTTGAGGTGGTAGGTGGACGTTACTGCCCTCAAATGGTTGAGTGTCGGTTTGCCCAATATGGCATTGTAGGAGGAATGAGCTTTCACTACTAAGAAGTCGGTCATCATGGTTGCTATCCGTGCCCCCGTGCTCGCAGTTACTGGGAGCATGATCGCCCCTACTGGCTAGATGGTATCCCCTGAGAAACCCTTTAACAGCGTAGGGGAGAGCCTCAGTTTTCCAACATCAATCCCTATTTTGACAAACGCCTCCCAAAACAGTATATCAGCCGAGCTCCATTGTCTACTAGTACCTGCCTAGTTGTGTAATTGGCTATCACGATGGTTATCACCAGAGCATTGTCATGTGGATATATGATTCCTTCCCTGTCTGCCTCGTTGAAGGATATCACCATTCGCTCATTGCTGAGCTTTGGTTGTTTGTGTACTCTATCCTCCACGAACACCTTTTAATATCTTGCCTTCCGTGCATATGCCTTTTAGCTGGACGTGGAAATACCACCCCCAGCAAAACCTCCAGCTATGGTCTTTATTTTCCCTAAGGGCGCCCTGTTCCGATCTTTTCTTGGGGCAACCTCGCCCTCCTGTCCTGGCGATTATTAGCATGGCGCCTTCTTTCCAGACTGAAACTCTGTCTTGCTTTTTGCCTAGCCTCCTGACGCCTTTTAGGTTTTGATCGCTCTGCGACCATTCACTCCAACTCGCTGGTTCCTGCTAACTCAACGACTCTCTTTCTCATGGTCGTGCAGTCCTCAGTCTAGTGCGAGTTCGTCTGATGGTACTTGCAGTATCGTCCGTCTGTTTTGACAAGGCGCCGACTTTCCTTTTCTCTCTCTTCTTCCTGTATGCCAAATTATTATGCACCAATCTGAGGTTACGATCTGATTGCCCTTCCCTCGCTCTTTCTGGCATACTAGGATCACCTTTCTTGTCAGCTCGCCTGTTTCTCCGCTCGACCTGAGTATTTTCTTTACAAGGGTCCAACAAAGCCTGCAGAGTATCTTCTGCATTGACAAAATCATCCGCCCTGTCCATGTCCTCCGGGCCAACTCCGCCATAAAAGGACTGCCGTGACCATACCCCTCCTAAGAGGGCGGCCAGAATGATATTCTCATCTTGGTCATTCGTTGTTAAGCGCTCATTGTTGAAATGGGCCAAGTAGGCTTTTAAATTCTCGTCCTCCCTTTGCTTAACCGTTAACAGGTAGACGGCTGGGTGCCGACGTCTTCGGCTAGGCATGAACTAAGTCAAGAACTGCTTTGCCAGTTTCTCAAAACTATCTATCGACCTTGGTCTAAGAATCCCAAACCATCCTTGAGCGGTCCCTTTCAGGGTTAGAGGGAAAGCTCGGCATGCAATATCCCCTTGGAAATCGTGAAGCGTGATGTTAACTTTTAAAGTTTTCCAGATGATCTATCGGGTCCTTGGACCCATCGTACATATCAATATGGGAAACTTTAAACTTTGGCTGGAGCGATACAGCCACAATATGGGCACTGTACGGCAGGTCTGTTTTGTGGAGCAAACTTTCCACCGAGGAAGAATCGCCCATCTTCTTCGCCATCTCTTCATATTTTCCCGCTAACTCTTTCAACTCATCATGCATCCTTTTTTTCTCTTTGCGTTCAGCATCTTTTTCGACCCTACAATGTGCTTCTTGCTCACCTTGCTCACTGTGAGCGGGCACATCGTCATTATGAGAATTGGCATTTTTTCGTCTCAAGTCGTCGTTCTCTTTTTGCAAGACTCTTATGGCCTCCAGAGCTTGTTTCAACTTCTCCCCTGCTACTGCTAGTCGCACTTCCACAGATGACGGTCCAGCATCCATTGTTCGGCTTGCTACTGAGCGTGTTACAATTGGCATGTGAGAACCACGCTGAATCACAGGATCCCACAGACAGCACCAAATGTTCGGGGCGTGTCTCACTTTCAATCTCTCACAGCTCAGTCGTTCTTCTTTGATGAAACTTGAGGGGGGCTTCTACTGAAAACATTCCGATGTTAGAGTCAGTTTAGAGAGATTATTCTTTTAAACCTTAAAGATTACCTATATATATAGGCTCGTTTACTGTACATATTTCATCCAGGATTTATCGAAACATATCAAAGCTTAGGATTTTGAATAATCTTATCACTTCTTACTATTTTTATCCTTCCATTAAAGGTGGCGGCATGTATGTCTCTTTTTTAATTCCTCTTGACTATCCTTTCGTGACTTTTGGGCTCATGCTGGACCCAAACTCTGGGTTTTTTGATGTTTAATGTATTATGGGCCCTTTTTGTATGCTCCAGGGCCCTCTGGTTGGAACGGTCCCTCCAGCTACCTCGCCAATTCTATTCACCTTCTAGCGGATGGAATTTATTTTCGACCAATCTCGTCGCTATGAAAGTACTGGATGTGACTACATGGGCTTGGGTTCTTGGAAATTATATAGACATGGTCATTGGCCTAAACAACCCACGACCTTTTTATGTTTTCTGGCTCGTTACACCCTCTGGCCGTTTTATGTCATTTCCTTTCCCCCATAAAGATTTGGTTACGAAAAATCGTAGATTTGATATCATTTCCCGCTATTGTGGCAGAGAAGACAGACAATTTACTTGCGCCAGTTAGTCTTCTTGCAACGTTACTTTTTCATTCCGTTTGGCCTTTCGCATTTCACTACTCTTCAAAACTTCATTCTCCCCTTACCTCTCATTCCTTTCCTTGCTACGTTCTCTGCCTCTTGATTCCTATTTTTGCTTTTTGCTCATCTCGTTCTTTTCTTGCTATCTTTTTCCCAACGATTTCAATGATTTTAGTATCGAAGTGTTTTCAGGAGGAGCCTCTCTCGAGTTTCATCAAAGAAGAACGGCTAACTTGTGGGAGATTGGAAGTGAGATACGTCCCGAAGATCATGCATATCTGTATTTAATTCGGGCAGTTGGCCTTGGAAGCCTCTTTGGGGAAAAAAAATTATTTCCAATGTATTATATGTATTGATCAGTGGATTATGATACTTTTTTTTTAAATGATAGTTACATGCAAACGCCGTACAATTATTTTGAAAAAAATAAATAAATATAAGACTCACATGAAAAAAAATTAATTTTTTAATAGTAGATCACATTTTTTTTAAAGTGACTGTACAATATTTACACACTTTATGACTATATATAGCATTACCCTTTTTTTCTATGCTTTGAAATTTCTATTTGAATTAGAGGATTTTGAGTAGAAAGGATTAAAAAAAAAAACAATGTAGATTGGTGGTATCATGCACTGTACCTGATCTCATCTCACCTTAATTTATTCTATCATGTAAAATCTGACAATTTTATCATGAATTATCTTTTACTTTTTTAAAGAAAAATTCAAAAATTGATGGTTAATGCCGCTTTATTTAAAAATAAAAATAAAAGTAGAATGAGGATACAGTCGGTAGAATCTATCAAATTATCAATAATATATAAAAATTCTTTACATTTTATAATATCTTTTAAATATTTAATACCGTTCGAAAAATATTTGTAGACAATAAAGAATTATACGAAGCCCATTTTATTTTTTTTTATTTGTTTCACCAATGACCATTTATTTCAGTAAGAACTTAACCAAATCCCATTGTAACTGTAAAAGCTATTATTTGTAATAATAAAAAAATAAAAATAAAAAAACTATAATTAGTTACTTCCCTAATATTTTCAAAATCATAAAGTGAATCTTTCCATATATAAGATATGTGCCAGGGTTATCATGCATGTGAAATTATATTTGTAGTTATAGAATGTGTAAGTGTCGCGCATATTTAAAAAAAATGAGTATATGTGATCCACTTGAAATTTTAATATTTTAATAGTAGACTCATCTCTTTTATAAAATGAATGTATAGTGCTCACGTAATTTATGATTGTATTTAGCATTACTATTAAAGGTGGTTTGGATAACAAATGCTCTTAACTCATCCTATCTCATCTTATTTTATCTTTTTTTAAAATTCAAATATCACAAATACAAATATTTTTCAGTTTTAAATATTCAAAATTTTCATTTAATCATTATTTAATTATTACTATTTTTCCAAACTTTCAAATAAAATATAAAAAATAATTCAATTTTTTTTAAATATCAAAATAAAAACAAAAAATTAAAAAATTATATTATAATATTATACTTTATAATATTTTTATTAACTTTTTATCACTCATTTCTCAAAAGAGATTAACTTTTGGCCAGTCGATGTGCTATACTTCAAATAACAACCTTCCAATAAGTGAGTGCCAAGTAAGCCTCCCAAATCAGTTAATTTCATATGTCCGCACAGCAGATGATAAAAGAAACAAAAGCCTTCTCCCTCTCCAGTTACCCTTCCCCTCTCCTCCGTCTCCAGAAATCTCGAGAGCCTCTTCTCTCCCTTACACCAAAACAAAAGACCCCCCCTCTCCCGCAATACCCAGACAAACCCAGTGTTCAAAGGGCCAAAATATTGAGAATCCGAATTCTCTTATGATTATTTTCTTCCTCAAAATTTCTTTTCACTAACTGCTTATATCACCCACTTCAATGGAGATTCTGAGCTCCTGTTGAGAACCATAGAAGGCACCCACTAAGAAAAACAATGCCCAGAAAAAAATGGAGGTAACGATTATGATTATTTTCTTCCTCAAAATTTCTTCTCACTAACGGCTTGTATCACCCACTTCAATGGAGATTTTGAGTGTGACGCTCCCAAATCCCATGTACGGACACGTAAAAATCGAGCGTCAGGATGATGACATTAAGCTTTTGTTGAGAACCATAGAAGGCACCCACCAAGAAAAAAAAATGGAGACAGGTTCTTTCTCTTTCCCAACTCACAACCACCACGAAAAATGGGTGAAAGAGACTGCCATAATTTGGCCACTGCAATGTTGGCCTAAGATGCTAGTGAAGAAGGTTGCAGGAGTTTTCAGTCCCCACCCTTGACCCAAGTTGGGAAACTATCTTTATACTTTGGCTCAGAATACGGAACATTGTTGGAATATGGAATGCTTTTGCTGAGTTGATTGAGGAAGGTTCATGATCTAGGCTAAATTTAGTGGGCTGGGTTTCTTTTCTTTTCTTTTTCATAGGAATCTTCAATTTTGGTAAGAAGGATGGAAACTTTTGCATCCATTTTTTGATTTTGTGTAGCTTTGGCCTTTCTGAAATTGACAATCAAGATTGATGGGCTTTATCTCTCTACTGAGGAATTTTATCTCTACTGTAAAATATTTGAAACTCTGAAGATGACCTTGAGGATAACAAAGTTACAAAACCCCTCATCACAAAATCTCATTCCTTCAACTGGAGCAGATGTATATTATTGTGAAAAAAGGAAAAAAAATCGTCGGAGAGGGTGAAAAAACTAAATATCGCTGAGATAAGGAGCAAATTTCACATTTCATAGAAACTCGTATCATGTGGCAGTCTGGAATTTGCGAGGGGTTGCAAATTTCACAGATGCTAGGTGAGGAAGAAAGACAAACTATAGGAATATTGATTTTATCTTGTGTGATAACTCTTATGATTTTTGTGTAAAATTACTGACGTGGCGGGTTTTTATTAGAGGCTGTTAAAGCCTTAGTAATGGAAGGCCTGTTCCAAAGCATTTAAGTTATCAAAATCTCATAAAATATATTAACTCAAATTATTTCACTATTATTTATAAATAATTTTATTATTATTAACTGATCATTTTATCTTATCTCACTATCCAAATTAAGCCATAATGTTTATCCTTGGCATGCATATATTTGCATCCGCGCGCACTATATATGGCATGATCAAAGAGTACTCAATTTTCTCATTCCATATCCCAACAGAGGTTTAATTACTTCAGCTTATTTCTCTACGTACGTACCATATATGCCATTATTTTTTGCTCGATTTCGTGGGGGCCGGCCGGGGTGCCTATTATATACGTCCATGCACCGAGCAGTACACACACATATACAAACTGAAATTATCAACTGAAAATTAGTTCTTTCTCAATCCGATTCCGGATATGCAACGACGAAACCAGAAATTTGTTTTATTGAAGCCAAGTAAAACTAAAAGTATAACAAGATATTTTTTATTCTATTTCTTCATAATTGTTTTTACGGTATAGAACTATCAGATAGTAAGATCTAAAATAAAAATAAAATACATTTAATATAATCTATGTATTAAAAAAATATATCATATGTCAAGAACAATATATCATTGAAATAATAAAAATATAAGTAAATAATCTATAAAATCAAAATAATTTTATAAAAGGGGAATTAATTTTTTAGAGAGGGCCAACATAAAATAAAATTAATATGATCTTATTAAATCATAAAATATTAATATACATTATTTTATTTTTTCAAACTTTTGGGGTGCCATGTCCGAGGGCCTTAATAGGTCCGCACTTTGGACATGCAAGCATTAATTGGAACAATATGATATATCCAATCTATAAATGTAAGTTGCAATATCATGGTATATCTAAAAAAGGAGGAGCGTAGGGACCAGAACGGGTTCCCTTTCTACTTGCTTCGTACTCATGGAGATGGAACTTTGCCGCTTCTCTTGCACGAGCTGGCCGGTAACGGGAGAAGGAAAGGCAATTGTGAGATCCAGATTTAAGGCCAAGGAATTACCAGCTAGCATTTCGTCTTGATCAACACTACTACTGGCAGTACCTTCAGAAACCCTATGATCGGCATTGCCGATGGATTTGAGCTGCGGCGGCTTACAATCATGATCATAATTCGTTGACTCAGAGGATACTACTAATGACGTTGTCGCAGCTGCAGAAACAACGTTGACGGACTCGGGTTGAGGGCGAGGAGGATTAATCTGCTGGTTTAGCTTATGGTTATTTGGATCAATTCCCATGCTTATTAGCTTTCTCCGGATGTGAGAGTTCCAGTAGTTCTTTACCTCGTTGTCTGTCCGCCCAGGTAATCTTCCTGCTATTAGCGACCACCTAACAGTCACACGCACGTACGGCCATTTGTTAGAAAATGACTAACATGATGCGTGCGAGCACAGATACATATACACACGCTGTACGTATATTTATATGTTAATTTATATATATGTAGATGTTCGATCAAGTTCGTTGATGCATATATGTCAAAGAAAAGCTGAGATATTCGATCAGAAGATATGTACCGATTGCCTAGGAGGGCATGGAGCTTGATGATGAGGTCCTCTTCATCTTGACCAAAGTTACCACGTTTGATATCTGGTCTCAGATAATTTATCCATCTCAGTCTGCAACTTTTACCACAACGATCCAACCCTAGTACACGAGAATAAACAAGTTAATTAATTAGGCGATTAAAAAATCAAAGAAATTAAGAAAGAGTTAAGAAGAAGCTGTTCCATCGCTCTTTTCCCACCAAATCAAAAGAAATTCATGAACATGACCGATCACCAAGGTAGTTATTATAATAAATTTTCAATGGCAAATTACCTGCAGCCTTTGGGAGGGAACTCCAACTGCCTTCGCCATGGGTTCGGATGTAATCGATAAGCTTTTGGTCTTCTTGTTTGGACCAAGCACCTTTGTTGTTGTTGCCTTCTTTGTTAGAGCAAGGTTTTCTCATTGGACTGTGTTGCTTTGATCCGTCTCCAATTATCTCGATCCCTAGTCTTTTTCAGAAACTCCAACAAATTAATGCTGGCCGAGAGAGAGAGAAAGAGAGACGGGCCTAGAACTAGCAAGGGATGGGCGTAGATATAGTTGTGATGAGGAAGTGGGGGGATGGGGGAAGGTGTTGACTTGGACCGGTGGTTTTGGCTGTAATTAGGTGAGTCGTACAGTCCTATATATGGTTGAAGAGGATACTGCAGTAGTACTGTTATAAGCTCTTTGTAGAAAACCTAAAAACACGAGAATTGGGGAAACTACCCTTTTGTGCTCTCTGAATGTATTTCAAAGTCAAATAAAGTCTTTGGTCAAAAAGTAGTAAAATACAAAGAATAGGTGCCCGACTTATATACAAGTTACAAAATAGTCTGGGCCTAACTTAACCAAATACAAAATGTTTTACTAAATACACTGCCAGCTAACTAGCTTTAATACTCCCCCTCAAGATGGAGCATGAAGATTATGAATGCCCAGCTTGGATAGGAGATGCTGAAATGGAGCTTTACCGAGAGCCTTAGTAAAAATATCTGCCAACTGATGAGCTGAAGCAATATAAAAGGTTTTGATAACACCTTTAGCTTGCTGTTCTCGTATGAAATGACAATCTATTTCAACATGCTTTGTACGAGCATGATGAATTGGATTGGCAGCCAAGGAAAGAGCAGACTTGCTGTCACAATATAAAGAAACAGGTGAAGAATGAGAAATATGCAAATCATGAAGAACTTGTAATAGCTAAATGACTTCACAACTGGTGGAAGCTAAGGCACGATGCTCAGTTTCAGCTGAGCTCCTAGACACTGTAGTTTGCTTCTTAGACCCCCAAGAAATCAAAGAATCACCAAGGAATATACAAAATCCCGTAACAGATTTTCTACTGTCAACACAAGCAGCCCAGTCAGAATCGGAAAAACCCTTGAGTTGAGTAGAGGAAGCTGCTGGAAAAAACAAACCCTGTGCAGGGGTGTTTTTGATATATCTTAAAATTCGATAGGCAGCATCCAAATGAGATTTACAAGGCTTGTCCATAAATTGTGCCAGAGAATGGACTGAGAATGACAAATCTGGCCTAGTTATAGTGAGATATAGCAATCTCCCAATAAGCCTCCTATACGGAAATGGGTCTTCCAAAACATTAACATCAGATTTTGTCAATTTAAGCTTGGAATCCATAGGAAACTCAACAGGTTTACAACCAAGATAACCACTATCTTCTAAAATTTCAAGAGCATATTTACGTTGAGATAAAGAAATTCCAGCAGTAGTACGTGCAATTTCTAACCCCAAAAAATATTTCAGTTGGCCCAAGTCCTTGATTTGAAATTGATCATGAAGATAAGACTTTACTTGATCAACACAGGACATAGTATTGGAAGTAATAATGACATCATCAACATATACTAAAAGTGCAGTAAAGGAAGAACCTTGCACCTTTGTGAATAAGCTGTAATCAGCTTTGGATTGCTTATAACCAAGGGATAAAAGAGCAGTGGTTAGTTTCTGGAACCATTGCCGGCTGGCCTGCTTTAACCCATAGAGAGATTTCAACAAACGACACACTTTATTCTCCCCCTCTTTAGCAAACCCGGGTGGGATCACCATATAAACTTCTTCTTCTAAATCTCCATGCAAAAATGCATTGTTTACGTCAAGTTGTTCTAAAAACCAGTTTTGACTTGCAGCCAATGCCAAAAAACAGCGAACTGTTGTCATTTTAGCAACAGGAGAGAATGTTTCAGCATAATCAATTCCCTCCTTTTGGGTAAAACCTTTAGCTACAAGACGTGCTTTGTATCTTTCAACACTACCATCCGCCTTGTATTTCACTTTATACACCCACTTCGAACCAATTGCTTTCTTTCCTAGAGGCAAATCAGTAACTGTCCAAGTTTTGTTATTTTCAAGAGCTAAAATTTCTGCTTTCATGGCTTCTTGCCATTTAGGATCTGTGGCTGCTTGTTTGTAAGTTTTGGGTTCAGGATGAGTGGAAATAGAGATGCTAAAGGCTTTGTGAGCAGGGGAAAGACGAGTGTAAGAAAGATACCTTGAGATATCAAAAACTTTATTAGAAGCCTGCTGTGTGGAACCCGAAGGGAGTAAAGATTGATCAAAAGTTTGGACCATTTTGCAATGGTAGTCCTGCAAATAAGAGGGTGGCTTTCTGATCCGAGAAGATTTCCTAGGAATAGTATCAATCAGATCATGATGGTCTGGACTAATGTCATTAGAAGGGGGAACATGAACTGGCAAAGAAGAATTAATATCATCAATACAAACAGGAAGAACAAGATCTGATGAAGAATCACAAGTCTGACTTTGAAGTTGAAAAGGAAATGAAGTCTCATGAAAAACAACATCACGAGATACAAAAATGGATTTATTATCAAGATCTAAGAGTTTATATCCCTTGGTACCGTATGAATAACCAAGAAATACACATCTCTTAGCACGAGGATCAAATTTGGTCTTATGAGGATAGACATTAGTAGCAAAACATAAGCAGCCGAATACCTTCAAATGAGAATAAGAAGGCTTCTTGGAAAACAAAAGCTCATAAGGAGACTTATTGTTTAACAAAGGTGAAGGAGATCTATTGATTAAGTATGTAGCTGTCATGATACAATCACCCCAATAGGATAAAGGAATGTTAGATTGAAATTTGAGAGCCCTAGCAACATTTAATAAATGTTGGTGTTTCCTTTCAGGAACTCCATTCTGTTGTGGTGTGTATGGACAGCTATGTTGATGTATAATGCCTTTGGAAGAGAAGAGAGTGGACAGGTTGAATTCTGTCCCATTATCAGAACGAAAAATCTTGACTTTGGATGAAAATTGTGTTTCAACCATAGCCAAGAAAGATTCGATGGTGCTGCGAGTTTGGGACTTGAATTTTAGCAAATAAATCCAAGTGCAACGAGTGAAATCATCAACTATTGTTAAAAAATAATGATGACCATTATTAGTAGGAACAGCAAATGGTCCCCAAAGATCACAATGAATAAGCTCAAAAGGTAGAGTGGATTTAATTGAGCTTCTAGGAAAAGAAGGTCTATGCTGTTTAGCTAATGGACAGATTTGACATTGATCATTATTATGCTGAAATTGTACATCAGGAATTACATCATGTAACAAATGCATTCGGGACAAAGACATATGTCCTAATTGACTATGCCACAAAGCAAGTTTATTTGCAGAAATGGAAGATGAAACAGAATGGAAAAACTGAGAAGGTAAAAGCTGAGAACCAGGACATGATGAAAAATTAGAGTTCAGCAAATATAATCCATTCTTTTGATCAGCCACTCCAATCGTTTTCCAAGCAAGCAGGTCCTGAATTAAGCATTTGTTAGTCAAAAATATCATGGCAAGATTAGAAGTTGAGGTGAGTTTATTCACAGAAATTAAATTGAAAGTGAATGAAGGAACATATAGGACATGATGTAAGATTAAGCTTGCTGAAAGCTTAACTGAACCTATATGAGTCACGGAAGCAAACTGACCATTTGGTAGGCTAACAGTGGCATTAACAGATTTAGGAGTTGAAGTGAAAAGAGATAAAGAGCAGACCATGTGGTCTGTAGCTCCACTGTCAACAATCCAAATATTCGGGGAATGTAATTGTGATGAGAAAGTGGAATTAACAAAAGAAAAAGAAGAGGAAATACCTGCCATATTGGCATAACTGGTAGGCTGTGATGAATTGGATGGAGAAGGAAAGCCTAGAGGAGAGTCTGGTTTAAGTTGAGTGTGCAAGGCATTGAGAAGTTGTTGAATTTGCTCTTGAGAAAGAACTGGACTAGGATTAGAAACTGTGTTTGCCTCTAGAGAAGTAGACACTTGATTGGCAGAGGGACGGTGATAACCAAATTTTGCATCACTTGAATTCTTTCTCTTTGATATCCAGCCTGGTGGATATCCATGAAGTTCAAAACACTTCTCTCGAGTATGTCCTTTTCGGTTACAATATGTACAGTGAGGAGGTTCCCTTTGGCCAATGGAAGAAAAATTCCTCCTAGGGACAGCAGCCACAACCGAATTCAAAGGTACTTGAGAGGTTACCATTGCAATATTCTCTTGATTCAAAGAAGAGGTGCGAGAAAAAGCACGCTGACGTTCCTCTTGAATAATCAGAGAATAAATTTCATCTAATGAAGGAAAAGGCTTCATAAGAAGAATATTGCCTCTAGTAGTGAGATAGTTCTCATTCAATCCCATAAGAAACAGCATAGTAAGATTCTTTTCCTCACGAGCAGCAACAAATTCAAGAACATTACAAGTGCAGAGAGCACACTTTCCACATGTACAAACAGGAATTGGTGAAAATTGATGCCATTCATTCCATAAAGACTCAAGGCGAGTGAAGTAATCACTCACAGATGACTGATCTTGAGTGATACTATTAAGAGATTGCTGGATCTCGAAGATCCGAGCCTCGTTACTTTGTTGAAATCTATGTTTCAACAAATTCCATATTTTCTCAGCAGTTTCTATGTAAAGGATTACCTGTGCAATTTCTGGAGTCGCCGAAGCACAAATCCAAGAAGAGACCATCAAATTACAGCGAAACCATGCGTTGTAATTCGAATCGGTAGAACACAAAGGTTGAATACTGCCGTCAATGAACCCGATCTTGTTCCGAGAGCCAATCGCCATAAGCATCGCACGGCTCCAAGAATAATAGTTCTTGCCGTTGAGTTTGGGAGAAACGATTGAAGTGTTGGAAAGATCGGCTGGAGTGATTGTGTATTGACTGTCAATAACAGTCGGCGAAGAAGGAGAAGAAGATGAAGGAGAAGACATATTGTGAGATCGAAGAAGATCAAAACGAAGAGATCAGCGGAAGAAATTGATTCGCTACTGATACCATGTAGAAAACCTAAAAACACGAGAATTGGGGAAACTACCCTTTTGTGCTCTCTGAATGTATTTCAAAGTCAAATAAAGTCTTTGGTCAAAAAGTAGTAAAATACAAAGAATAGGTGCCCGACTTATATACAAGTTACAAAATAGTCTGGGCCTAACTTAACCAAATACAAAATGTTTTACTAAATACACTGCCAGCTAACTAGCTTTAATACTCTTACTGCTTGCCGTAAGTATAGATGGCAGATGCATGTCATTTTCACTTGTATTACATGTTGTAATGGATCAGAAAAATAATTTTTGTTCGAGAATAAGCCTTAAAAAAATAGTTGTCCCTTTCTTCGCAACGGCTGGAAATTATATATACATATATGATACGTGACATGTTTGGCTGTCGATCGATATTATCTTAGCGGCAAGTATATAAAAAAAAAAAATATATATATATATATATGTATATATCCTTTAATAAGGATTGAAGCAACATGATCATTGGTGGAAACAGCTGGCCGTGCAGAGATTAATCAGACTTAAGAGAACTTCCTGTCAAACTGATCAATGTGTGTGTACATTATA